>NC_052636.1:34521090-34753272 GCF_016161935.1 Mauremys reevesii | reverse complement strand
GCTGTCAATCAGCACTTCACCTAGGCAAAGTCTCTCTCCTGTGTGGTGATTTACAGAGCACAGGAGTGGTTCATGGAATGTAGTGGCTCAGTCAGATGTTGAATCAGCAGCAACTCGCAGCATCAACAAAGCTCCTGCCATTGTTCTTAGAATCTCAATACCAGTTTTAATAATACTAACACAGGTGAGCCGCATCGACCGTTCGTGTACAGTCTCATGTTCAACAAGACATAGAGGCTTGTGTGATTTAAGCACTCCCGTCTGCCAGTGTCAGCGTGATGTGGGTGGGGATGGTGTCTCCTGTCTCGCCATGCCAGAAGCTGCAGCGGTGACAGGGGATGACCAGCCTGATGGTTACCTGTTCTGCTCCATTCCCTCTGGGGCACTCTGGCACAATGGCACTTGAGCCAGATGCCGGACCATTGTCTACGCAGGGGCCCTTCTTATGTTCATAGTCTGCATGAGATGATTCACTCACTTAACACTATTGCTACACAGAAACAAGATGTGCTGAGGCAAGACGGCCCAGCCCCAGAGCTCCCGGGGTCACACTTCCTGTGCAAAATTCAGGCCCTGCTAACAGGTGTGTTCCTGCAGAGACTGACAAAAGGCACGGAGCATCCAACAATCTCTAGTTAAATTGAGAGCTGCCTGTATAGTGGTGATGAAACTTTGAGCAATTTGGATTCTGCCTTCTGGCTTTGGTCTATGGGGGAATTATGGTAATCAGTGGACCTCTATATATCATCAGGCCAGTCCTCTGCCCTCAAGGCAGACCTAGTATTATCTAGACAATCTCTGGACAGGTGTTTGTCCAGCCTGCTTCAAAGATCTCATGATAGATCTCCAGCAACCTCCTGCAGTCATTTATTCCAGTGCTTAAACTACCTTGACAGTTAGGAGTTTTTTTCCAATCTCCATCCTAAAAACCACCTAAACTGCATTGTTTGTCCTATAGTTTCAGCATCCTCCGAGCCCTCTGCAGCTCAATCTTCCTCATAGGTGATGTTTTCTAGATTTTAATCATTTTTGTTGGGCCCCTTCTCTTGAACTTTCTCCAATTTGTCCATTATTTTCTTGAAAATAAAACTTCCAGAACTGGACACATTACTCCAGTTGAGAATCTCTAATCAGCGTGGGAGTAGAGCGGAAGAATTTCCTTTCTGCGTGGTCTGCTTAGCAATACTCTGCTAATACTTCCCAAAATGATACTTGCTTTTTGCAACACTGTTGACCTCTTTATTTCGCTTGTGATCCACTTCACGAATTTTCCCAGATCCTTCTCCGCAGTGCTCCTTCCTAAGCCGGCTATTTCCCATTTTGTATGTGTGCTAACTGAGTGTTCTTTTCCTAAAATGAAGTACTCTTGGATTTGATCCTTATTGAATTCTCATCTTATTTATCGTGACTCATTTCTCCAGTTTGTCCAGAGATGATTTTGAATTTCAGTTCTATCCTCCAAAGCTCCTTGCAACCCCTCCAGCTTGGTACTCGGCTCAAGTAAACTTGATAAGTGTAATAACAGAGAGACTCTGCTGCTGGGAGGGTTTCTCCCACCATGTCTCGGAGGGTCAGCGCCCTGGTAGGAGGGGGCTAGGCCTGTATCTGATAAGGTCACTCTTGTGCTTTCACAGTGTGGCAGAACCTAGAATGTCCATTAGCAGGGAACAATGTGCTGGGGAATTCCACATGTGGAAAGGACAGAAACCCTGTCCCGGGCATTCTCTCACATTGCCCTTTCTCGCCCCTGGCAGGCTACAGAATAATGTCCTTATGTTTCTCCCTAAATCATCCCTCTCTCCCAGGGGGAAGGAAATGGCTTCCCCAATGGAGCTGGCCCCAGGTAAGGGATTCTGAGGGAGCTGGTGGTGGGTCTCTGGCTTGGAGGGAGAGATTTGAGTAAATGTACAGGAGGGCTGGGAGCCAGTGATGAGCTGCCGCTAAAATATTAATAACAACAGGTTCCCTTGTCCTCACCTCTTCTCAACGAGGGGGTCACACATGGCGCCCCAGGGTCGTGGCCCCTTCCAACCCCCCATGCCCTTGACACCCCTGACCCATCCCCCCATCCCCTGACTGCCCCTGCCGCCCTCCCATCAAAACTCTCCTCTCATTCTCCTGATGCCCCTGAAACCTCTGCCCCATCCGCGTTAACCACCCCTTCTCTCTGTCCCTTGACTGCCCCTCCACCACCTCAATCCAACCCCTGCTCCTTCCTGACTGCCCCTCGGGACCGCTGCGCCCCCATTCAGTCCCCTTGTATCCTGCCCCCTCTGGATCTGCCCCCTGACCCCTATCCAGCCCCTCTACAACCTTCAAAGGGGGAGGAGAAGAAGGGGTGGAGCTTTCAGAGTGAGAAGGGAGGTGAGAATGGGCCGGGGGCCGGTGGACAGCTGCTCGAGCATTTGAGTTAAATTTATGCTTTTTAGAACCAGTTGTCCTGGGAACAATCGGTTCTAAAAAGTTTTCTAAATTTAACAAATCCGGTTCATGCGGACTCCAGCTGGAGCGCTCACTACTGGTGGAGCTGCTAGAGATGGTGGGAGGCAGGAAATATCCTGGGTGGAGAAAGGAGGGGACAGGATGTGACAAACCTGCTGACACTAGTGTAGTTTAGGTGTGATGGGTTGTCATCCCCAGGGGCAGTCTGGGATCCGCTGTGCCCTCTAACCCTCAAGCTGGGCTGGCCCTTCTCACACGGCTTTGCTGGAGATTCAGCCAGCCTCCAGGGCCTGTTATCACCCAACACGACAGCAGGTGGCGCCATGCACCCAACTAAGCTACCTGAGTGCTGTACCTGAGCCACTCAAGGAGAGAGAGAAGACAACAGCCAATTTCCCAGCAATAAGTGTTAGCAAACAGATCAAAGCAGATTACTTATATAACTAAAAACTCAAATCTGTTTCAACATACTATCTGATAGAATTTGAATTAGTAATTTCTCACCCTGACTGATGATAGTCCACCAAGTTTCCATACACAAGGTAGAAATCCCTTTACCCTGGGACCAGCACTTCCCCACTTCAGTCTTGTTGCTCAGGTGCTGCCAGGAGTTCTCTTGTGTGTGGGGAATGAGGCCAAGAGATGATGTCACACCCACCTTATGTAGCTTTTCCATAGGGCAGAACCATTTATTCCAAACTCAGTTCCCAGTCCGGTTTGTGGAAAAATACAGGTACCAAATGAAGTTCATTGTCATGTGGTCTGGTCACATGCCCTAGAGTGCCCTGCTGAGTCATAGTAGCTGTGACTCATAGGCTGGCTGAAACATTCACAGGAAGGCTAAGCTCTTCCATGGTCCATTGTCTTTGTTGATAAGCCATCAGCCTGTCTGGCTTCTTCATTGTTGTACCTGAAAGGCTCGTTGTGGCTGTTACCCAGAGTAAGCATATTTGAAAGATAGATACAGAGTCAATATCCATAACTTCAGATACAAACATGATCCATGCACACAGGTAGGATAATCGTATTCAGCAAATCATAACTTTTCCAATGACACCCGCACGTGACTCATCTTGTATAAAATGCCTCATGTCCTAATCATATTATAATCCTGCCACTATGTGCTGAATATGGGGTGTAGTGTCAGATAGGTCCTAATGTCAAGGCACAGGGGTTGGGAACGAACTTCCCTCTTTGTGGAACAGGAAATAACCCTCCAGCCAGGGATGGGAAAACTTCCCAGACTCCCAGTTCTGGAGCCTGAACCTTCTGGACACTTCATTAGTTACCCCACCCCCAGTCTTTGTGGCAACTGCAAACGTTATCGGTGATGATTTTATGTTCTCTTCCAGATCATGGATAAGAATGTTAACAGCACAGGCCAAGATCCAATCCTTGTGGGAACCCGCTAGAAAGAAATCCACTCAACCATGGTTCTCATTTAAAATCCCAGTTTTAATCTATTTAATGTATGCCGTGTGTATTTTGTACATTCTAGTCAAAATATTGGTGTGCTGAAGCAACTCATATGCCTACGATATTACATCAGTACTATTAGCTGCAACCAAACTTTTGATCTCATCCAATAAGGATATCCACTTAGTTTGATAGAATCTATTGGTGTCTAAACCTTTTAATGGATACCAATTACATTACTCTCTTTCTTTATTAATGAAATCCAGCATCAGCTGCTCCATTCTTTTGCCCAGTATCGATTTCAGACTGACACACTTGTAATTAGCTGCGCCATCTCTTTATACTTTTTAAAAATATTGGCACAGCATTAGCTTTATTCCAGTCTTCTGGAATTTCCCAAGTGTTCCAAGTCCTAATTAAAATTAACAGTCCACCACGCTCCTCCAGCTCCTCTTCAAAACTCTAGTCCTCTCGAGTGATTGCCCATGCATTCCAGTTAGCGTGTGAGCTGCGCGGGCACGGCTCTCGAAGATTTTTACCCTACCAACTCAGGCGGGCGGCTGCGCCCCTGGAGTGGCGCTGCTTTAGCGCAGGATATATACCCCAGCTGGCCCGTCCGCTCCTCAGTTCCTTCTTTCCGCCCGTGACGGCCGTTGGAACAGGCGGCGCAGCTTAGCTGACCTCCACTTCCCTAGCTACTGTGAGTTTCTCTCGCCCTGCTTTATAGTTGTAGTTAACTTTTGTTTGTTTGTAGAATAGTATAGTGTATTTATTTTACAGGGGTTCGGGGTTTATCCCTTCCTCACTCCGGTGCCGGGTCCAATGCCCGGTCCACAGGGTTTTCATCGCTCGCCGGCCACAAGCCGCTGCCAGCAAGAGATCTTCCTAAGATCCTCGAGGCACTTACCTCACAGATAAGTGCCGATTTGTGAGGCCTTTAATCAGTGAACAAAGGAGCGGGCTGCTTTAAACAGCTCCTGAGTGGAGGCAGCTTGCTCCGCTCGCGCCGAGCGCTAGTTAGTTTTCATACGCCCTCGCACCGATCGCCGTACCGCCAAGGCCTCCTGGCACGACCGCCGCTGGCCCGACGCACTCGGCATGGATCCTCTCCTGGAGGATGAAGAGGCACAATATCCTTGCGCGCCCGAGCCGCCACCTCTGCAGCTGAGCGCTATGCTCAGTCGGATCGCCCGCACCGTGTCTGCTGCGGCACCGACAATATCCACACCATTAACTCCGCCAGGCAAGAGCCGCGAGTCCGTGCTGGAAAGCTCCCGGTACAGACCGTGGTCGAGCTCGCTCTGAAGCTGCGCCCGAGATGCCTGCTCGCGCAGCCGAGCGCTATGCTCAGTCAGATCGCTCGCACCGGCGTTCGCCGCGCATCGGCAATATCCGCACTATTAACTCCGCCAGGCAAGAGCCGCGAGTCCGTGTTGAAACACTCTCGCACGCACCGTGGTCGAGCTCGCTATGAAGCTGCATCCGTGGTGCGAGCATGGTCGAGCTCACTATTCTCCACGCCGAGACAGTGTCCACGGCGAGGAGCTGATTGCAATGACAGCGCTCGCGCTGCTCTCAACCTCGGCACCGCCCGGTGCGGGTTACATAGTCGATGGGCAAGCCTGCCTTGATCAGACCATTTTCCGCCGGCACCGCAGAGCGGCACTGCTTCGCGATCGCGTCCCGCAGATGTTCTCGGTCCCGTCACCGATCTAGGTCCCGACGCCGCCACAGTCTCGGCACCGCTTCTCCATGTTGGTACCAGTAGTACTCGCGCACCGGTCAGCATCCCGCTCACGTCCGGGACACTCAGCACCGATCCAGCTCCCGGCACCGCCCCAGGCACCGGACGCCCGTAGCCTGTCCTGATCATCGAGCCTCGCACCCTCGGTCGACCGCCCGCACAGCTCCGGTGGCAGGTCCCGTTCTCGGTACCGGTATGTCTACCGGTACCGATCCCCGGTGCCGCATCGAGCAACGTCAGTTAGAGACGGAGACTCTACCAAGGGCTTTCAGCTCCTCACAGGCCATCCAGCCACGCATCAGTGTCGTCCCGCAGGACACTTCATATGCGTAGTACTCTGTTTTTCGATGTGCCCTCCAGAGTCTTCCAGAGACCTATCAGTGGTCATTCTGGACGCCTTGGGTGTACTACCACGCCAGAGTCATACCGTGATCCCGTCTCGCCCGCTCCTCGGAGCTCTTGGTGCCAGAGGCGACAATTAGTCGCCCCCGTCCGACCGGTACAGAGCAACCCCTGTTCGGCACTGGGCTCCCAGATCCCACCTGATCAGAGGTCGTCCAGGAGCTTCGAGCCCACACAGGACCCGCTTGTCCCTGGCCTTTCTTCTTCCTCCTCCCCAGATGAGGCGGGGCAGGAACATACCCTCCGGCCCTCCTCTAATCAAAATGCGACCAGCCCCTAAATCCAAAGAGGCTGGGCGTGTGGTCTTACTGGGCCATAAGATGTACCCGGAGGGGGCCCTGCAACTGCAGTAGCGAACCAGCAAGCCCTGCTTAACCGCTACTGTGGGTGGCGGTGGGCAAATTTACAGAGTCGGTTCTTCGAACTCCCGCCAAGAGTTCGATGCCCTCCTGCAGCAAAGGACGGAGCTGGAGGAGCTTCCTCCAGGCCTCGTTGGACGCAGCTGACTCCGCTGCCATGACTCTGGCCTCGGTGTTGCCACGCAGCGCTTCATGGCTCCAGTTATCGAGCCTTCTCTGCAGCCGCGGCACGCTATACAGGACTTGCCCTTCAATGGCACAGGCCTGTTCTCTGAAAACACTGGCCCTAGGCTGCAAAACCTAAAGGGCAGCAGGGTCACTTTGCTCTCTCTCTCGGCATGCACACGCCGGTGATTCAGCGCCGACGCTTCGGCCCCCAGCCTCCGCTCTTACCCTGCGCCTGACAAAGTCAGGACTTGGCCAGCGGGCGTGGCTTACACGGTCGTGGCCATCAATCCGGACCCCAAAGGAGCCGAAATTAGGGTCCTTCTGACCACCAATGGGGCAAAAGCTCACCCATCCTCATCCTCCTAAGGACCCTCTCACGAGCGATTCCTCTGGCAAGAGGTGCGGACGCTCCTCTTCATCGGAGCTATACAGGAGGCACCTAAGGGCGAAACCTAATCCCCTAGCCGAAGGGAGGTCTCAGACCTATCTCTAGACCTGCGGGAACTCAACAAGTCGCGATGCAGATGAGTTCCTCATGGTACCCAGGGCGACCGCCATCCCATCCTGGGATCCCGGAGACTGGTACGCCGCTCGATATGAAGGGCACGTGTTTTCACGCCGCCATTTCTCTTCCACACAGAAGGTACCTCGGTTTGGGGCCTACCATCGTTATTCCCAGTATACGGCCCTCCCGGTTGGCCTCTATACAGCCCAGGGTATTCAAAGTGCATGGCTGTAGTCACCGCTTTCTTCGCCACCGCCGGATACACGCTCTCCGTATCTAGACGAGTGGCTCATTCTAAGGACCACCGCCCAAGTTACCAGTCATGTGGGCATCGACACGAACCTATTCCTGTGTCTAGGCCTGATGATCAATAGTAAAATCCACTCTGATTCCCACACAGGGAAGGGAATTCATTGGGGCCGCCCTGACTCCAGACTGCCAGAGCCTGTTTACCTCAGCCTTGGTTTCAGGCGAGGGTAACAATTGTACAAGGTCTACGACCTCCCGCCAACTTGACTCGCACTTGCCTAGGTTTCCTGAGTCACATGGCTGTTCACACATTTGCAACCAAACATGCCAGGCTTCGCCTCCGTTCACTTCAATCGTGGCTCACCTGGGTGTGCCACTGGCAGAGATAGCATACTCGTGGTCGCCCGCTGCTCCCCGAAAGCATCCTAGGCCCTTGACCGGGAGTCAGCGCCCTCCTGGTGTATCCAGGATGCTGTTTCATTCACCCTCGGGGTTCCTCATGACAGACAGCCCATCTCTCGGCTGGGTGCGCACCTGGCGAAGTTTCGCACTCACGCCTTCGGTCAGCGCAAGAGCTGGCCTACACATCAATGTCCGAGAGCTGAGAGCAGTCTGCCTTGTGTACCAGGCGATTCAGCTGGCGGATCGTCTCAGCAGATCCTTCCTGTCTCACAAGTGGTAGTTTCCTCCGGTCTTTATCTATTCCGTTTTCCAGAAGTGGGTCTTTCCCCACATAGCCCTCTTCACTCGCGAGAACGGAAAGAGAGAAATTTCTCGTTCCAAGGCCTCCCAGGCTCGGTCTTGGAGGATTTTCCTGAGGCCGTGGATCAGCCATCTGCCGTGACGCTTTCCACTGTTCCTGCTGGTTCACAGGGTCCTGCTAAAACTCCGCATGGACAGAGCGCCCTGATCGTGATCGCCCAGCGTAACCCGGGCAGCACTGGCACACCATGTTGCTACACCTGTCGGTAGCAACCCTCTTGGCACAGACCCCATGATGCGGGATCACGGCAACCTTCACCACCCGGTCTTGTAATCCCTGCACCTCACAGCAGGGCTCTGGCGGCTAAACCGATCCGAGTTACGCGGTTCTGCCTCGTTCTACAGGATTCTCCGTGGTAGAAAATCTTCCACTCAGTTAAAGTATTCGGCCAAGTGGAGCGCTTCTCCTGCTGTCCAAACACACAATGTTTCTCCCGCCGAGGTCCCGCCCATTCCATCTGGCTCTTCAATCTGGTTCTAACCAGTTTTATGACTGCCCTAGTCGAGCCAATGTCAACATGCTCATTGATATACCTGTCCTGCAAGACAGTTTTCCTGTAGCCTTCTTGCGCCAGACGAGTCTCTGAGCTTCAGACTCTCACAATAGGCCCAAGTTCTTCTTCGAGTGATTGCTCCTATGCATTCCATGTAGGTGTGCGCGCCGCACGTGCACGGTTCTTCGGAACATTTTTACCCTAGCAACTCCGGCGGGCCGGCTGGGCGCCCCTGGAGTGGCGCCGCTTATGTATGCTGGATATATACTCAGCCGCCCGTCCGCCTCCTCAGTTCCTTCTTTCCGCCTGTGACGGCTAGTAGGAACAGTGGAGTGCTCCCTACCTCCACAGCCCTAGCGTTCTCACAGCTTTAGTGTATATAGTTGATAATAGTTTAAGTTTCTTGTTATAGTTGTATAGTTAGTTGTATAGTATAGTAGTTAGGGAATTAGGGGGGTTAGCCCTCTTCTTCTGCCCCGGTGCGGGCTTATGCCCGGAGCACCGGATCTGCCCCTGCGTGGCTTGCCAGCCGCCCCATGCCGGTGAGTGACCCGCGACAACTCCTGCCTCCGCTGCCTCGGAGAGTCGCACAGGTCGGATAAGTGCCCCATTTGTGTGGCTTTCAAGCCTCGTACGAGGAAGGAGCGACTCTCGCTTAAAACAACTCCTCATGGAGTCGGCTCTCCAACCTCCGCACCAGCTCCATCGGGCGCCGGCCTGCCTCCGTGAGCAGCGCACCGGCAGCACCGAGCCGCCCGTGCCACGCGCCTCAGCACTGCACCAAGACCCGCACTGCTCCTCTCCGAAGAAGCACAAGGTGCCAAGACGGCCTCTGGCGAAACAGCAGCAGAAGCCGCAGCCCAGCCGCCCGACTAAAACGGTACAGGCTGAGGCAGTGCACAAGAAGTGCACCGGGCCGCCGACTCTGGCACCGCAAGGGCCGCCGAGTCCGCACCGCCCAGCTCCTCGGTGCCAACCGAGGAAGAGCTGAGGCTCCCGCCCACGCCGAGGCGCCGCGACGGCGAGGGAGCCGGTCGACCACCGCTGATACGGGCCATCAGCTACTGGCACCGCCGGTGCGGACAGTCAAGTCCATCGGAAAGCCACTGATGATGCGCCTCCTCTCCTGGCGGCCGAGGTGATCGGAGCACCATGATCCGGTCTCGCCCCGACTCTCTTCAAGACGACGGTCGCCAACGCATCGCCCGATCCGCACGACGGTCAACGCCGAGACGCCGCCTCCTCCCGACGAGGCGGTGGCAGGGGCGCCACCATCAGAGCCCCGCCTATTGACCTCAAACGCACCAGGACCTTTCTCCGCGGGTAGCGAAAGCCATCAACCTGCCCATCGAAGAGGTCCAAGAGTTCGGCGACCCCATCACGGATGTCGTGGGAGCAGACGCCTCGTGAGAGTAGCGCTGCCATTCATCCGCACAATCCAGCGGAACAATGCCGCCATCTGGCAGTCGCTTTCCTCCGCCCCTCCCACGGCACGCGGAGTGGAGAGGAAATATTCTGTACCACCAAAGGGTACGAATACCTTTATGTGCACCCGACTCGACTTCTTTGGTAGTCCAGTCCGTGAACCATCGAGCGTAACGGACAGCCTGCCGCTGCGCCAAGTCGTAAGGAGTCCAGGCGCATGGACTTATTGGGGCGCAAGATTTACCGGGCGGCGGCCTCCAACTCCACATCGCAAATCAAATTGCCCTGCTATCCCGGTATACATTTAACATCTTGGGATGCCTGGGAAAATTCGCGAGCTGACCCGCAGGACTCCCGCCGAGAATTCTCGGCGCCCTGGAAGAGGGCAAGCTGGCCTCCAGGACCTTAATTAAAGCAGCAGTCGACTCAGCGGACTCGGGGCCAGAACTGTGGCGTCCGTGTAACCATGCGACGCATTGCGTGGCTGCAGTCGCCCACTTTGCCGCCGGAGGTACAATACACCCTCCAGGACCTCCCTTTGAAATGCAGGGTCTGTTCTCTGAAAACTGACACGAGAATTCAGACCCTGAAGGACGGACGAGTGGCAATCCGCACTTTGGGAATGCATACGCCGGCCACACAGAGGCGCCCGCTCCGCAACAGCCCTATCAGCCCGCGCCGCATGCCAGGTCTCGCCATTTAATAATCGCAGGGCCCCATTCCGCCGCAGACCGCCGGGCGGGCGGCGAACCAGTCCCAAGGCTCGTCCAGCTCCTCAAGGTCCCAAGCCGACCTTTTGATGGGACGCCGAGGACGGCGCACCACTCTCCCCAGGATCCATCCCCTTTGTTTTCAAGTCGCCTTTCCTCTTCCTCCAGGCGTGGTGTTCTGTAACATCGACAGCTGGGTGCTCAACACCATCCAGCACGGCTACCGCCTACAGTTTATTTCGCCCCTCCTCCCACCCACCTTCCCTGTCCCTCTTCAGGGACCCTCTCACGAGCAAGTCCTCTTACAGGAGGTCCAGTCTCTGTTGAGCATGGGTGCCATCGAGGAGGTGCCTCCTGCAGGCGGGGCAGGGGATTCTACTCCAGATATTTCCTCATCCCCAAGGCGAAAGGAGGTCTTCGCCCCATCTTAGACCTCCGGGAGCTGAACAAGTACCTCTGCAAGCTCAAGCTCTGATGGTAACCTTGGGGACCATTATCCCTTCCTTGATCCGGGAGACTGGTTTGCCGCCTCGACATGAAGGATGCTTACTTTCATGTAGCAATTTACCCCCACAGACGCTACCCGCGCTTCATGGTCAACGAGGCCCACTACCAGTTTGCGGTGTTACCTTCGCCTCTCCACCGCACCGCTGGTATTCACCAAATGCATGGCGGTCGTGGCCATGCCCTCCGCCGTCGCCGAATTCACGGTATCCATATCTCGATGACTGGTTGATTCGTGGCCGCACTCCAAGAGCTGGTGGCGGCTCAGGTGTCCGAGATACTGCATCTGTTCCGGTCTCTCGGCCTGCTTGTCAACGCCGACAAGTCCCACTTAGTTCCGGACGCAAAGAGTGGAATTCATAGGAGCCGTCCTCGACTCCACCCACAGAGCCTGCCTCCTCGGGCTCGGCACGAGACATTGGCCTCCTGATACGGACACTGCAGGCCTTTCCAACGACAACAGTGCGGTGCTGCCACGTCTCCTAGGTCACATGGCAGCGTGTACGCCAGGACCGCACACGCAAGGCCGCGACTTTGCCTGCTCCAAATGTGGCTGGCATCGGTGTACCGCCTCAGCGCGACCCCATGGATATGGTGGTGGTGGTGCCGAGTCCCGCCTCCAGACGCTCACCTGGTGGCTGGATCCGAGACAGTCTGCGCAGGGGTTCCGCTCCGCCTCCTCGCCCGCCGATCACCCTGACCACAGACGCGCCGGGCGCTGGGATGGGGCTCACATAGGAGACCTGCACACCCAAGGTCTTTGGTCAGCCCAGGAGCTCTCCTCCAATATCAACGTCCGGGAGCTGAGAGCGATCCGTCTGGCGTGTCTCGCCTTCGGAACCACCTTCAGGACCGCTGTGCAGCGTGTACATGGACAACACCACAGCCATGTTCTATGTCAACAAGCAGGGCGGAGCTCGATTCTCCCGCTTTGCAAGGAGGCGATGCCCGCTGGGATCTTTGCGTAACCCACTCGACACCTCGCCGCTTTTTTTTTCTACCAGGAGTGCAGAACACGTTGGCCGACCGCCTGAGCAGGTCCTTCGCCTCCCACGAGTGGTCCCTTCGCCCAGATGTGGCTTACACAATCTTCCAGAGGTGGGGTTTCAGATAGACCTCTTCGCCTCCCGGGCCAACAGGAAGTGCCACAGGTTTTGCTCCTTCCAAGGTCAAGCTCCAGGCTCCTCTCGGATGCTTTCTCCTGCCATGGACGGAGTCCCTCCTCACGCTCCCTGCTTCCGCTCGTCCACCGAGTGTTACTCTGCTTCGGAGGGACAGGGCCTGCGTAATACTTCGCCGCCCGCCTGGCCGAGACAGCACTGGTATACCCTGCTGCTCGAGCCTCGGTTCGGGAACCCATTCCTTCCGCTGTGGCCGACCTCATCACCAGGACCTCGGCAGGCTTTGTCACCCGAACCTGCACTCGCTGCATCTTACAGCTTGGTTCCTGAGTGGTTGACCGACGCAGAGAGGGATGTTCGCGGCGGTGCAGCAAGTTCTGCTGGAAAGCAGGAAGCCTTCGACGCGCTCTACCTACCTCGCGGTGGAAACGCTTGCGCCTGGTGCGACCAGCGAAGTCTTAACCCATTCTCGGCCCCCATCCAGACCATCCTTGATTACCTCTGGTACCTGAAAGGTCAAGGTCTCAATCTCGTCCCTGAAGGTGCACCTGTCGGCTCTGTCAGCCTTCGGCCCGCTATAGGAGGTCGCTCTGTCTTCTCCAACCCAATGGTAGCCCGCTTCCAAAGGGTTAGACCGCTCTACCTCAGGTGCGTCCGCCTGCTCCGACTTGGGACCTGAACCTGGTTCTCGCCCAGATGATGAGCCCACCCTTCGAGCCCCCTGGCCACGTGCTCTCTGCTCCATCTCACCTGGAAGACGGCCTTCCTCGTGGCGATCACATCCGCCAGACGAGTCTCGAACTCCGCGCCCTGACGGCAGGTCCCCATATACCGCCTTCCACGGGACAAAGTGCAGCTGACCGCATCCGCCTTCCTCCCCAAGGTGGTGTCGGCCTTCCACCTCAACCAGGAGATCTTCCTCCCGGTCTTCTTCCCGGCCGCACGCCTCCCTCGGGAGCGGCAGCTCCACACTCTGGACGTCCGCAGGGCCTCGCTTACATCGACCGACGGTCCTTCCGGCGTTCCTCCCAGCTCTTTGTGGCAATTGCCGATCGCATGAAAGGCGAGCCGGTTTCTCACAACGGATTTCATCCTGGGTGACGTGCATACGAACGCGCTACGAGCTTGCTCGTGTCCCCGCGCCGCCACCGCGACACTCGACGAGGGCGCACGCTCGCCGGCCGCCTTCCTGGCCCATGTTCCCATCCAGGACATCTGTAGAGCGCCACCTGGTCTTCAGTCCACACCTTCGCGCCCCACTACGCGTTGGTGCAGCAGTCTCGGACGACGCAGCCTCGCCCGCGGTATTACACTCCGCCATGTCTCATTCCGACCCCACCGCCAGGTAAGGCTTGGGAATCACCTAACTGGAATGCATAGAGCAATCACTGAAGAAGAAAAAGACGGTTACTCACCGTAGTAACTGGTGTTCTTCGAGATGTGTCGCGCCTATCCATTCCAGACCCGCCCTCCTTCCCCACCGTCGCAGTAGCCGGCAAGAAGGACCTGAGGAGCGGACGGGCCGGCTGGGGTATATATCCAGCGCCATAGCGGAGCCACCCAGGCGCCCAGCGCCCGCCGGAGTTGCTAGGTAAAATGTTCAAGAACTGCACGCCACGCCGCACACCTACATGGAATGGATAGGAGCAACACATCTCGAAGAACACCAGTTACTACGGTGAGTAACCGCCTTGTATACTGTGTTCTCAAGGACAAAGGCAGTTATTACCACGTCTGACCTGCCTCCTAAGGAGGTGTCGGCCTTTATATCTACCAGGATATCTTCCTTCCGGTCTTCTTTCCGGCCACTTTCTTTGCAAGGAGAGCAACAATTGCCCTCCTTCGACATCCGTAGGGCGTCCGCAATCTATATCTAGCGGACAGGGCCCTCTCGTAACGCCCCAAAACCTTCATCGCATCGGCATAATGGACGAAGGGCATACCTGTCTCCTCCTAGAGGATTTCATCTTCAACGACGTTGTGCATCCGCACTTCCTCTGTTTTGGCCCATGTTCCATAGAGCCACCGTACTGCACATTCCATCAGGGCTCACGCTTCTCTGCTGCCTTCCTGGTTCACATACCCTTTCAGGGGATGTGTTGTGCACCTACCTGGTCCTCGGTCCACACCTTTGCCTCATTGGTCCAAGAGTCCAGAGCTGATGCAACCTTTGGCTTAGCAGTTGCATTCTGCAACATCTAACTCCGACCCCACCGCCTACATAAGGCTTGGGAATCACCTAACTGGAATGCATAGGAGCAATCACTGAAGAAGAAAAGACGGTTACTCACCGTAGTAACTGTTGTTCTTCGAGATGTGTTGCTCCTATCCATTCCAGACCCGCCTCCTTCCCACTGTCGGAGTAGCCGGCAAGAAGGAACTGAGGAGCGGACGGGCCGGGCTGGGGTATATATCCTGCGCTTATAGCGCGCCACTCCAGGGGCGCCCAGCCAGCCCGCCGGAGTTGGTATAGTAAAAATCTCCCGACGAGCCTGGCACGCGCGGCGCGCAAATCTACCTGGAATGGAGAGCAGCAACACATCTCGAAGAACAACAGTTACTACGGTGAGTAACCGTCTTTTTATCTGGACCCACTGATTTAAACACATCTAACTTGAATAGCTGCTGTTTAACGCCCTCGTGAGTTATTGTTGAAATGGAAAGACTGTCAGCGCCAACATCTTATGATATGAGTTACATCATCTGTTTTTCTCCAAATCCAGGAGATAAATATTTATTGAACACTTTTACCTCTTCTCCATGATTGTTGATAATTCTGCCATTTCCATCTAGTAATTTATCACTACCATTGTTAGGATTAATTTTGTACTTAATATACTTTTTAAAACCTCCTTATTTTCATTGGTTGATCATTGATTTCTGTTAGCTTCCCTTACCAACTTTCTACAATTCTGACCTTCTAACTTAGATTCTAACTTCCCCTTTCTTCCATATATTTTATTTGGAGAGTGTTGGGATTCCTACCAGGGAGCTACCAGCAGGGTCCAGAGACAGCCCAATCTCCTATATTAAGCTCTGGCTAGTAGCTATGTGATAAATGTGATGACCCAACCTCCGTCTGTCAGCTGGGAGACACAGAGGTTCTCTCTTTCTATCCTCTGATGCCTCCTGGATGCTCTAGGCAAGGTGGGGTGGGACTCTGTTAACATGTGACTCCCGAGCTTCCATTTCCTGGTGCTGCTGTTCCGTGAATAGTGGGGTTGTGGAGTGGGGCAGCAGGTACTGAGTGTTGGACTCTTTCTCTTTCAGGGGCCGGTGACCTTCGAGGAGGTGGCTGTGTACTTCACCAGGGAAGAGGGGGCTCTGCTGGACCCTGCTCAGAGAGCCCTCTACTGGGATGTCATGCAGGAGAACTATGAGACTGTGACCTCGTTGGGTAAGGAGTCCTGTCCCCTGGCTTATTAGAAGCTGTGGGGTCTCTAAAGAACCTGAGTAATAATAACTTTATACCTTTATTTGTCATACAAGTTTTGACAGTTTCCTTGCCCCCTTTTTGCCTTATCTCCCACCCACTAGTATCATTTTTGGACATGTGCCTTTTGGTGCCGTCATTTTAAAATTGCATTTAATGTATCCTTATTGAATACATTAATAACTGTAGCTGTGCCTATTCCTCATTTTAAGAGGAAAATATACCTCCTGTAGAATTCTAAATTGAGTAAATAGGTGTATGACTCATGCATGGCTTGTGTGATAGTCAGATGAGCTCCTATTTTGATAGGAGAGCGTATAATGTTGCCATTCAGGACCCCACGGGTGAAGGGAGACCAGAGCTGTGGGAGGGGAGCAGAAGGGGGGAGTAGATAATTCTGGGGTGCCAGGACGTGGGGAGGGTGTGCAGGGTTAGAGCTAAGAAGCAGCAGGAGGGATGAGGTTGTGAGAGACGAGGAGGGAACACAAGAATCTCCCAAGGTGCCGGGAGGTGGTGCTGGCTGAGAGTAATGGGAAGAAGTGGAGAGGAGTGTGGAGGAAGGGCACCGAGGAAGTGGCTCAGTCTCAGGTTTGAAGCTAAGTGGCCTGTCCTTGTGGAAGAGTGGGACCCCTTGGGGTCTAGTGCACTCCAAGAGGCACCTCCCAAGGACTGTTTAAAAGCCAGGGCATTGCAGAGATCCTGTGGATCCATGACAGTGCCAGAGGTTCAGCCTTATGGGGAAAATATATAAAACAAGAAAAGGATCTAAATGCGTGTTTACCATCGCTCCCTCTCAGTCCTCATGGGAATCCCTGATCCGTTCCAAAGTGTATTAAAACCTTCCTTAAAGGCTCACCTCTTGGTTATCAGGTCATGTCCATTTGTTAGAGGGTTTTCCTTCACTCCTCCCACTTCCCTGGTTCTTGTCACGCAGACAGCAAGCAGCGAAAGACCAGAAGTCTGAAGCACAGATAATGCGATGTTTATTGGGGTTATTTCCAAGCAAGCATATTCCACTGCCCTAATGAACTTACACGTAGAAAAATTAATTATGCAGCAGACAGAAACAATTAGAGAACCAGACTGATTAACAAGTAAAAGTGGTAGCCATAAAGATAGAACAATACAGAAATGAGGGTTTCACAACCACAACCATTGATAAGGGATTTCTTGCCAGACAGGATGCTGTCAAACTAAGTTTTCTTGAACCATCTTAAGATCTGTTTCTTTATCTGGTGGTGATGGGCGCTATCAGGACAGGATCGACTTCCTAACAGCCCAATAGCACCTTAGTTCAGTGTGACTGGTTTGGGATGTGAGGATGTGACCCTTCGCTTCCCAGCTATGGCTGCCCCTGCTTAGCCAAAGGCCTTAGCGTAAGAACAAGGCCCCTAGTGAGAGAAGGCCCATACACAGGCAGACTGAGATTTTGATTCTTAGCTAGTTACCGGGGTATAAAGACAAAGTAATAAAAATACCCCTAAGTTCTTAAAGTCTAGGCTTTACAGGCAGGCCTGAATATCTCTATTCTAACAGTGGTTCTAGCCCTTCCCATTCTGTGTTTGTCCTGTCTATTTAGATCAGGGTCGGCAACCTTTCAGCAGTGCTGTGCCGAGTCTTCATTTATTCACTCTAATTTAAGGTTCCATGTGCCAGTAAATACATTTTAACATTTTTAGAAGGTCTCTTTCTATAAGTCTATAAAATATAAATAAACTATTTTTGTAATTAAATTAAATAAGGTTTTTAAAATGTATAACAAGCTTAATTTAAAATTAAATTAAAATGCAGAGCCCTCAGACCAGGAGCCAGGACCCAGGCAGTGTGAGAGCCACTGAAAATCAGCTCGCTGCCGCAGGTTGCCTACCCTGATTTAGATTGTAAATTCTTCAGGCATGGGCCATCTACTGTTCTCTGTTTGTACTTTGTCTAGACAATGGGGACCCACTGTTAGTGGGTCCTTAGGCACTAAGGTAGTGAATATGATTTGTTATAATAGTAACTCTCCTGCCACTTTGAGCCAAGGAAGATGGCCTTGGGATGCGTAGCCTTATTTGGGGTGTGTGAGTAATGTTGATTTGATTTATCAACTTAATTTAATGTGTATTGTAATTATTTTAATTAATTAATAATAATACTTAATCATTTATATTAATTAATATGGGTTTAGGCTCACCAATTTGTTTGATCAGAAGATAAAAGTTGGTGTTTCGAATCGGGTTCCACAGAATTGATAAAGGGACCTTCGGGGGTATGACAGGAAGCTCACAGTGAGACAGATTTAGTCATAACGACTTTTATTAAACTCAATGAAATAGTAAGTAAATTGTAAACAGGTAGAATTACAGAGTTACAATTGTATTACTGTTATTCAGGAGATACATATGATGATACAATATTATGTGCTGCAAACTTTGGTTAATATTCACACCCTGTTTTGATAAACTGATGTTGGCCTCGCCTCTGGCGGTTCTGGTTTCACAGCTCTTGCAAGGGAAACTAATGCAAAGAGCTGTCAAAGCTACTTTGGAATTTACTTTTAGCTCAACTAAATAATCTAATACACAAATTAAAATAAAGTTTAGAGAGACCAAGCTTAGCCGAGTCCCTTTTGAACTTAAAGTTTGAAAAGAAAATAAGTGCGCCTATTACTGGTTAATAGCTGTTGTAGATGGATAGCATGAATACGTAGCTGAAGATGGTGAAGTGTAGAGAAGGAGGAGGTCGAGGTGGGGGTGGGGATACCATAGTGAGGACCTCTTTATAGAAATAAATACCGAAATCCTTCCTTTTATGCCCAAATTTCAGTCTTCCCCATAGAAATGTTAGGGTACGCTACTCCATAGGCTAGTATGTGTGTGCGTATGGATGACAGGTATCTGCGCACTTGTGGGTACTTGTTAAGTCTGTGAGTACAACTTTGAAAAATCCCCTTTGCTATTCTTCATTGTCTGTTGGTCTAGGTAAAGGGTCTTAGACCTAAGCATAGGCACTTTATTTGGGTATAGGAAAACAGTTGCTTTTCTGGGTAAGGCACAGGATGTAGCTATGCTAACTTTGCTTTAGCTTAAAAATGCAGGTTTTGGCCTGTAGGTTTCTTGCATTACAGCCAAATGTATTTTTAATATGAATTAATAAACCTATCACAATACCGTACTTATAAGAAATGAGAGATTTATGCAGGCAATCAGATGAATCCTGAGAGCTACAGATGTTACTGTCTAAAAATGAGATGGGGTTAAAACTATGGAATATTCTTTGTGACAAGTATCCCACAAATTCCACTGACCTCCCGTGTTTTCTTTGCCTGCAGTAGGGTTTCCAGTTTCCAAACCTTATGTGATCTCGCAGCTGGAACAAGGGAAGAGCCATGGGTCCCGGACCTCCAGGGCTCTGAGAAAGAAGTGGTCCCGAGAGCTGCCTTTGCAGGTGAGGAATTGGTTAAACAACTGCTTAGGAATGCAGGAAACATTTGGGATGCCCTACAAAGACCCTGTGAGCTCTTCAAGTTCAGGATTGTTCCCTGCAGATGTGGAATCATTATGGCAGATATCACTCATGGCTTCCCTCCTATTCTGACTGACAACTGGCAGCAGGTCCCTCCCTGATCTCACTTTCCCCTGAGAGTTATGGTGCAATGAGGACCCAGAACTGATCCCTTCCTCTCTTCTCTGTGGAAGGGTTTGGGGAAAATCAGTACCTGATATGTTTGATCTCTCCCACATATATTTTGGTTTGTTCATCCCTTTTCCATTCCTCTCTGACATTTCCTTTTCTCAGGCACAGGAGTGACCTATGTCTGATTCTCTCTGTCTCCCCATCCGGCGATGGCCTGGCGAGTGAGAACGAGGAGGAGAAACCCCAGCAGGAAGACACTGTGCAAGTAGATCCACATTGGCTGTTATCAGGAAGATCCAAAGGGAATGTTTCCAGGAGGTGTGCACTCCCAGAAAACACAAAAGCCTGTGAGACTCAGCAGAGGCCAGAGGAAACTACAGTAGCCACTCAGACCTTATTCCACGCAACAGAATCAACTTGGAAGAGACACGCTACATGTGCCACGAGTGCGGAAAAGCTTCGGTGGAGCTCTCACCTTACCAGACATCAGAGAATCCACACAGGGGAGAAGCCCTACACGTGCCTCAGTGCGGAAAAGCTTCGGGCGGCGCTCTCACCTTATCAGACATGAGAGAACCCACACAGGGAGACGCCCACACATGCCCTGAGTGCGGGAAAAGCTTCAGTCGGCGCTCACACCTTATCATACATTGGAGAATCCACACAGGGGAAAGGCCCTACACATGCCCTGAGTGTGGGAAAAGGTTCCATCAGAGCTCAAACCTTATTGCACATCAGAAAATCCACATAAGAGAGAACTGTTATAAATCCCTTTGACTAGGGCTGAGAAAGATTTTTTTTAATCACATTTGCTAATTCCCTTCTTTGGGGTCAGTCCTGTGATCTTTTCTATCAACTCCTTTCCTTTGAGTCGAAGGAGTGTGTGTCCCTCCAGCCAGGAATGTTCATCAGCTCCTGATGGGGGAGAGGTTTGATTCCAACAAGCTACACTGAGGCTAAACTACCTGTGCCTGACATCCGCTAGGGCTGTACATGGCGTTGGCTGCTCAAGTTAGTGATCTTGGTGTAACAAGACAATTATGGTTGTAGAGCAGATGCAGCCCAGGTGCAGTGGTTGGCATTAGCTTCCCCCTTGACCTGACCTAAACTCCATCACTTTCCCTAGTCTAAACAAACCCTGAGCATCCCGGTTATACTGTTCCCATTTCAAAGCCATTGTTAGTCATCGAGTTCACTCTTGGGAAGAAGTTGTTTCACTCCCAGTTGCTCTGATGTTTGTTCAGGTTGTGCTGGGGATCAGATATTTTTACAACAATTTTTTTCACTTAAAATATATTTAACTATAAAAAAGAGCAGGAAAATTGCAGGTATAGGGGAAAATGTCATTTCAAACTCTGTAACAACAGAAGAAGATGGGGTAAATCAGAGGGATTCCCTTATTCCCCATCACCATCCCAGTCCCCCTGTTGTGCAGTTGGTTAGGTCAGTATTTTTCTAAAGGGCTGGAAGAGGATTCCTCATAAATAACTTGTAACTAAACAAAGTGCCTAGGCATTGGGCCCCAAAGCAGTTGTGGCCCAGGCCCTGCAGGAAGTGGCTCCTGAAGAGATCTCCTTCCTCATTAGCTGCATATTGCCTATTATTTGGGAAATACAATCCCTAGCTAGGTAGAGATGGGAAACATGGAAGTGACTTTTCTCTTCAGCTCACCCCTGGGAGATGCTGCAAATGTGTAGAAAATGAAACTGTGTTGAATGTGCTATAGCTGCAGAAAGATACTTTTAATAGAGACCTGACATTTGTTGTCTTACAGGGATTCTAAGTCACACCTGAATTTAGTCCCTAATTAAAATCTGTGCCAGCACATTAAAGAATTAAAAGGGCATAGTTGGGGGAGTTGTACCTCACTGTCGCTACTGATCTGTTGTGTGTTGGAGAAGAATTCTACACCAGAGAAGTGTAAAATTACTCCAAGTAAGGTCAAAGATTTGACAAGAACTCAGGTAGAAATTGCAGGTACTAGTGGTTGATTTTCACCCCCAAGATGGAACCTATGGTGACCTGTGGCCCAGGTAAACTATTTTTAGAGCCCTGCTCCCTAGTTAAGTGGCATTGATCACACTCCTGAAGGACGCCATGATTAAATTGGGCACAACTGTCTTTTACCATTTGGATCCAAAGTTTCATGAAGCACAGAGAGAAACAGCTGATTCCTTCAGAGCCATTCCATGCCTATGGGTCCCAATCTGGCTGCCTCGTTGGACAAGAAGCACTTCCTGCTGGCCAAACAATGGCAGCCAATGAGGGAATGTATCAGATGTGAAGTTCACACTGCAGGATACTTGAATGCTGAGTCCCGAGTCTCTGGTTTAGTCCAGGCCTGCACAACTCATAAAGCGGCGAGGGCAATATTACTCTAAAGAAAACAGCGGAGGGATGAAACTCCCGGCCTCACCGAACACCACCCCCAGTGCCGCCAAGCCCTCCCAAACAATCCCCCAAGCGCCACCTGACCCATGGAAACAAACCTCCTTCCCCAGCACCGCCCGCCCAAACGGTGGCATTGAACCTTCGTAATATGTTATAGCGGCCTCAAAGGTAGTATAATTAAGGTAGAAGTAGAATAAAATCTTCCCCACTTTGTAATCAGTTGCCCTGTGGAGTGAATGAGGTGGGACTGAGGAAGGCAGCACCTCCAGACAGCTGCAACCCTTGGAGAGGGCTGGGAGCCAGACCAGATCAGCAGAACAGGTCAGCCACTGACTCATAGCCTGTCTCCTCAGTCCCCTGCTGCCGGCTCACCAGCCCCCACTCGCCTCCTCAGCCCCCTTCCATGCTGTCAGCTCAGCCACCCCTTTGCCACTGCCTGCCCACTCGCCTCCTCAGCCCTCCTCACCTGCTATTGTGTCCTACAGGAGGCCTGTGATATGCAGGGGTCAGATTAGATGCTCTAATGGTTTCTTCTGGCCATAAAGTCGACTAATTTCTGAAAAACTGAGTGTAGCATTGGGAGCAGCGTCTGATGTTTCCTGTCTAGCCGGCTTGCTGCCTAGAACGAACGCTCCTTGAGTGGGGTGATCCCCAGGAGTAGCTCAAACCTGCAAAGCACCTGGCCAGGGGCAGGACATTGGCACAGCAAGGGAGGGTGTGGCAGTGACATCACAAAGGCCTTGGCAGGACCTCAGACTATTGGTCCAAGGTGGTGGGGAGGTGGTGACTCACAGAGAGATGCTGACATCAGCCAGGCAGGACAGGGCGAGGGGCCAGGGAAACCTCAGAGACCCCTGTGGCTTTGCTGCAGCAAGTCTCCTTCTCCAGGTCTCTCTTTGAGGACTGAGAGAGTATTCGGGTTCACGGACGTGAGCGCCAGGAGGAACCTCTTCAGTTTTCTCCTTCCTCGTGATTTTACTAGAAAACAGCTGTCCCTGTTTAGAAGGTAAGAGCCTCCTGGAGGTTTGAAACCTGTTCAGTCTGATCCATCTGGTGACAGTTGAATTCTAGGCATGGAAAACACGAGCTTAAGGAGGCAGAAGTTTATTAAGACGTGGGATTTTGTCCCTTAGAATCACTGGGGACATTAGGGTTTGTTGTTTTTCTTTCATCTTTCCTCCATCTCTCCTCCCTCCCTCTTTCTCTTCGTCTCTTGCTGCTTTTGTCCTTTCTCCTGTTCCCTCCCAACATTAGGAGAGGTTTGTGTGTGTGTGTTGCTGGGGAGTGCTCTGCAGTTCCCACTGTGGGAGATCCATCCAAAAATGTTGGGCTGAAATAGAGTTCGGGCAGTGATTCTCATCAGTGACCTGGGCCATCCTTTGGGCTCTCTGGTGAGAACCTCAGCCTCCTGTCCTCAGTCTCTACCCTGATTGGCTGAGCAGGGGTTATTGACAGGAGGAGACTCAGGTCCTTGTTCTTCTCTTTAAGACCAAGGAAATAAGTCAGAACCAGTTCTGTGTTTGATGAATTTTGCTGTTCTCTGCATTAATGGTCTCTGAGCAGTTCATGATTCTCTCTAACATTGCAGTTCTCCTCAAATACTTGCTGAATAATTACTGTCACTGTTGGTCTGGAGCTCATCTGAGAGCACTTTACTCAGGTCATTCCATATCTGAAATTCAAGATCTGATGGTTAGTTTGAAAATCAGGGCTCTTGGGTCCTATTCCCAACTCTGCCACTGACTGGCTGTGTCACGTAAGACAAGTCAATTCTCCTTTCTCAGCCTTGGCTTCTCCCTCTTTCAAGTAGGGATAATAATGATCTGCTCCTACCTAGCTCAGTACACTCACTCTTCCCCAACACACACACTGTCTCTCCCCACACACACACAGTCTCCACACTGCAGTGGAAAAGCAGCTGGCAATCTAGTAGGATGCCCAGGGAACAATGGGGGAGAGAAACCTGCATGACTGAAAGTGCAGCCATGGAGACACCACACACCAGCCTTGCCTAGCTGGCAAGAATCAAACCTCCACAGAAACACCCTGTGGCTTCTAACCCAGCTCCCTAAGGCCTCAGCCACAACCACTTAACACAGGGGCCTTTTTACACTCTGGTTCTGTTCTCACTGAAGGGTCATTTCCAATTGTTCACTCAGACCAGCTTCCCCAGCGCATTCACTGCTGTGCAGCTCTGTACGTGTGGCCATGGCTGAGCAGCCAGAGTTCCTGCCCATTTCCCCACTGGCTGGAGCATGGCTAGAGTGTGTTTGTGGTTAATGACGTTGCTGTAGATGGTTCGTTTCCTGCCTTGGCAATTCAGACAGTCCCTTTTCCCAACATATCTCCAGCACATCAGTCCCTGGCTGGGTCTCCTCGGCAGTGGAAAACATCCCTTGTTTGGCCCTGCCAAGGGGATCATGGAGGCTGAGATGCCTCTCGGCTTGGATCAAAGGGGGAGTTGGATGGAATTTATCACACAACCCTCCCTGCTCCCCAGAGCCCCACGGGGAGAAGCTAGAGAAGGGGGAGTCATTCCTCCCCTGCACTCCCAGAAGAGCTGCTAGCAGGGCCGCCCAGAGGCAGGGGCAAGGGGGGGCTGGAGCACATGACTTATGAGGAGAGGCTGAGGGAACTGGGATTGTTTAGCCTGCAGAAGAGAAGAATGGGGGGATTTGATAGCTGCTTTCAACTACCTGAAAGGGGGTTCCAAGGAGGATGGATCTAGACTGTTCTCAGTGGTAGAAGATGACAGAACAAGGAGTAATAGTCTCAAGTTGCAGAGGGGGAGGTTTAGTTGGACATTAGGAAAAACTTTTTCACTAGTAGGGTGGTGAGGAACTGGAATGGGTTACCTAGGGAGGTGGTGGAATCTCCTTCCTTAGAGGTCTTTAAGGTCAGGCTTGACAAAGCCCTGGATGGGATGATTTAGTTGGGTTGGGTCCTGCTTTGAGCAGGGGGTTGGACTAGATGACCTCCTGAGGTCCCTTCCAACCCTGAGATTCTATGATTCCCTGCTGGCTCACTGCTCACCTCTGTGCCCACCTGCCACTTGCCCACCCGCTCGCCCACCTGCTCCCAGGCACTTGCTCCCTCACCCCCAAGTGTAAAGCTCATTCAGAGACCCAGGGGTCACTATATCACTGCACCCAGCAGTCACTCACTGCAGTTGTAGATAAATCTCTGCATTATGCATTTTTGTATAATTTGTCTATGACTTTGTATTGAACCTTGGTAATATGTTATAGGGGCCCCTAAGGTAGTGTAATTAAGGTAACAGAAAAATGTCTTTTGCTAGAAGTACAATAAGATCTTCCCCACTTGCAACCCGTCGCCCTGTGGAGTGAATGAGGTGGGACTGAGGAAGACGTGAAGGCAGCACCTCCAGACAGGTGCAACCCTTGGGAGCCCGACCAAGGCCAATCAGACTTGGCAAGTGGCTGGCAGAGAAGAGCCGACACACTGACGGCCTCGGGGTTAGGAGCAAGCACCTTCCTGTGGGAACCCCTCTGTGCAGCACTGGGACAACCCCAGCCCAGAGAAAAGCAGCAAAAGGACCAACAGACACAGTCCCAGATTTTGAAGCTGGGAGATTTGTCCCTCTCCATCCACCGACTTGCCGCTACCTCCTCGCCCCCAGTATAAAGCCTCATTCAAAGACCCAGCGGTCACTATATCACTGCACACAGCAGTCACCAATGCAGTACCAAAAATTAAAATACTGAAAATGGATTCTCCTCCATCCACCGACTCGTTGCTCACCTCCTTAACCCTCTAGCTTGAAGGGGAGCTTTTTCTTCCCCTGCTGAGAAGCAGCAAGAGAAGAAAGAAAGGTCCGTGGGCTAACTGGGTGCAGAAGCCAATGCTGCCTTTTCCTGCAGTGAAGCCCAAAATGAGGGACTTGCATTGAGTAAAGGCAGTGCTGTGCTTCCAGGAAAGAGCCCACTGCTGCAGGAAGAGGGATGAAACAGCCTGCTGAAGCCTGGGATTGAATCAGGACCTTTAGATTTTCAGTCTAACGCTCTCCCAACTGAGCTACTTCAGCACCTGCAGAGGCCTTTTTGGGCTGCTGCTGCTCACCTTGAAGTTTATTCTCCATAAACCGTCTCTCCAGTCAACAATGGCCAATGCAAGACGGACATCGCTTGCTATTTTAGCCCTTGGAAACGCCATTAACTAGTCTCTGATCTCTGAATGCTGCGCTTCAGTTCATGGGGAAAGGCGAGAAGCGACCTTTGACCAGGGAAAGCAGGAGTTAGGGGTTAACATCCTAATGCTGTCTGTCTCCGACTGTAACACTATTTAATACTGGCCCACCCTGTGCTGGTGAGTGCTCCATTTCTAGATGTTAGTACATTTCAGTTACTGTCAAAATTAAAAGTTTCTATATGCTTAAAAGAAATGATTTTTTAATTTGCTTATATATGGCATGAATAAATACAGATTTACACATCCTAGCATGAACATTTATTGTCTTATATGATAGAGAAAATCATGCATCCAAACTGTGCATTAAAATCATGAAATGAGCTACAAATGCGATAAAAATAAGGTATTCAATGGTTTAACATATGGAGCGGGGCTGGAGGGTTCCGAAGACACGTCTTGCCTGGGATGCTACTTGGTCTAGGGGAGGCCCTGTCAGGGAAAGCAGGAGTTAGTCTCACATGCTTATTTCCAGGCTGTAATCTGTGGCGCCCTGCTCTGGGGCGGGATCGTGGCAGCCCAGACTCAGGGCTGAACAGGCCCCGGATTGAGGGTGGTTGCAGGGTTTGCAGAGCTCTGGGTGTCTCAGACAATGTGTCTCCCCAAAGCCTCAGATCTGCGTCCCCAGAAGGCTCCTGCGCTGCCTCCGCTCCTTTCACAGTCTATAGCAAGGAGCAGCAGCAAGGGTCAGGGATGAGCCATAGGCACTCGGTGGGGGGCAGAGGCTTCAGGAGGAAACCCAGCCCCCAGAACAGAGGGGGATAGGAGGCTTTTTCTCTCTCCTTAGCCACGGGCCATAGCTCCGAGAGCTCTGTGAAAGGCCTCCCGCCCACAGCCTGGGAAGGGAAGGGAAGGAGTCCCAGGTTCTAGCTCGATTTGAGGAGGATCACTGGACCCTAGAACCACTTGCTGCCCTTTCCCAGAGAAACCTGTGATGCCCAGAACGGGCTGAGATAAATGCTGACAGGAGTCAGAATTGCTCCCCTGGAATAGCAGCAGGACTGGGCAGCTGGAAATCTCCCAAAGGAGCTGAAGCCTTGTGGGTCAGGACATAGATGCCCCAGGTACTGCGTGGGGGGCTTAGGTTTGTTTCTGGACAAGAGCAGTGAGAGTTTTATTGCCTCAACATTTCAGTAGAAAAATTCAGACCCAAAGTGTGTGTGGTGGGGAGGTCGATAGCGGTTTCTTTGGGTTTGATTTAGTTTGTTTTCTCATTCTCGTTGTAAAAGCCCTGGGTCATTTTGATGGGAACAATGTTTGTGGAAGGCCAAGGACAAGTAAGAAAAGTTAAAAATCTGCGTTGGAGAGAGGGGGTCTCGTGCCAGGCAGGGTGGAGATTTTCATGGGGAGGGGTTAGGAGATAAATGAGAGGCTTTGCGGAACACAGTGGGATGTTTTGCAGTTTAACCTCCCCACTTTCCTGTGCTGCTGCCCAGCCTGACCCCACTGACACCCCTTTGATGAAGTGGGAATTTTCTGGATGTTTTGTTTGCATCTGTGTGTACCTCAGTTTCCTATTTGTTGCACGATTATCTAGGTTAAAGGTCCAAAATGTGGGTGCACCCTGCCAGGGGAATGGAGTAACATTCAGGGGATGCAGCTGGCCTGGGCTAGGCCCCCATGGGGTGAGGAGGGGGAGCCACCCAGCTCCACTCTTGGCTCCAGCCCCAGCTCTGGCCCCTGCCTCAGCCCCTTACCCCTGTCTGTGTCCCTTCCTTAGCTGTGGCCCCACTCCCAGCCACGACTCGGGGGAGCATGGACAGGGGAGCATGGACAGGGGTGGGGGCATGACCCAAGTGTTTTGGGACCAGTGATCTCGGTGGTGGGACAAGGGGTTAAATCTTGGCAGAGACCCCCAAAGGGCAGGTGTGGCTACTGTCTGGCTGCCTGGGCCCAGACAATGGCCACAAATTCTGTCTCCTAGCAACCGATGGCTGGCGCACCTGCTGCAAGAGGCCAGCTGGCCGGGAGGAGTCGGAGAACAAAGAACGAGCTGAGGCCGGGTGAGCAGGTTGCCAGGGAAACAGGACAAGGGACAGACGAGGGGCAAAGGGCCTGGCTGAGTCGGGCTGTTGGGAGCAAGGAGTCTGCTGGGTTGGGACTGAGGAGAGCCCAGGCTCTGAGTTCGGGTCTCCCAAGATGGACGTTGCTGAAACTTCCTGCTTCCTGTGCGAACACAGAACTTTCCCAGGCTGGATCCCAGACCCCAACAAACCTTCTGTTGTACAGCGCTGGCTGAGAGTCACTGGGGACTGTGGAAGTTGGGGTGCAGGACTCTTCGGGTGAGGCTTTCCCAGGTGTCTGATTCAGGTGGACTCACTGCAGGAAGCTCCTGGTGTGGAACAGGGGCTAAAAGGTCCAAGGTCAGTCCCAGGAGGCGCTGAAGCCAAGGAGGCTTCCCAGTGAGGGCATCCCCTGGGGGTCACACTGAGGAGGCTCCTGCCTGTTTGACTCGAGCTGCCCCAGAGCACGGAGCCTGTGTGCCCGCCACAGCCCCCAGCATGTGACCTACAGGCTCCACTCTGGCAAAGCTCCCTGTCCCTAGGCTTTAGCATCACTAGCCCCTGCTTAGTGACTAGGGGTCAGTTTAGGCAGCGGACCCCAAAATGTGGGCGTGACTTAGGGGACACAGAGGAAGATTGATGGGGCACCTCAGGGCCTGAGCCAGCCCCCATGGAGGGCAGGAGGAGCCCCACTCAGCCCCACTCTGTCCCAGCTCTTCCCAATCCCACCTCAGCCTGGGCCCCTGGCTCCCAGCCCGGCCTCGACCCTCTTCCTGTCCGCACCCCCATCCCCAGCAGCAACGGTTCCACTCCCAGCCCCGGTTCTCAACCGGCTCCGAGGCCACAGCCATGGGTACGAGGCGCAGTGTGAAATGTTTGGGGACCACTGGGTTAGGTGACGTCCTCAATCACTTCTCTGCCGTCCAATGAAAGCAATTCCTCCCCACTCCACCCTCCGTCAGGACGGCCTAGGTACGCCCGCTGCCCTTCACTGCACAGGAAGGAGAATAACATTTCATTCCACTCAATGCTAAAGTGATTTGCAACCCACCACCATCCCAAACTGGTCATTTTGGGGAAGCAGCCCCACCCTGCTGCAGAGCTGGGCAGAGCAGGGGTGTCTGTGCAACACGTGCCTGTTCCTGAAGTCTTCCCAGCCCTCACTAGATGTGAGGGGAGCCTATTCAGCCCCTGCTTACGCTTAGTATTTAAAAACTCCTTAGTGGCCCTATCTCTGCCGGCCTTAGATTTCTCCTCCTGTCCACTTCTTGATAGCTCAGATGAGGTGGCTGAGTGGTTAAGGTGATAGACTGCTAATCCATTGTGCTCTGCGCACATGGGTTCAAATCCCATCCTCAGCAGTTGCATTTAGTCTTCACCTCCTTTATAGACAACCGTCTCCCCTTTGGTACAATGACAGATCAAACAATGTTGCTTCTTGCAAACAAAAACCTTCTCAGAATCTCTCCCCCCCCCGTTGCTTCAAATAAAATGTCTAAATACCAGATTTCTAAAACAATTCTCTAGTCCAGCATTTCTTAGTGTTTAATCTCAAAAGGAACAGCCTCATAATCTCCCAAACACCCTGGGACCTCCCAAATAATTAAACTACCCCCAACCTGAGCAAGGCCACAACAGTTAACCAGTGCTAGTGCCTAGGCCTAGCTGTTCTGAAGGAGGCAACTCAACCATTTTCTCGCTGCTTCCCTTGGCAAAGTCTGACTGAGAAAACAGAATTCCCCAAACTGAAAATTTTCTGCTGGAAACCACTACTAGTCTGTTTGGGGACTTTGGTTTGAATGTACTATTATTATTCATTTCTGAATCAGTTTTGTCATCCAGGTGTATTTCAGCTGTTGAGTTGTGGGGAGAGAGGCTAACTCATAATGTCTCTACCCCCTTTCATAGTTTCTTCCAACTGGCTAGGAAGTACCTTGCTAGGATGTGAGTCAAGCAGTGTCCATTGTCGCTGTGCTATCTCGGAGAAGTCTGCATTGTACACGGCCCTGGATAGTCCTTGGGAGTGTGGATCCCTTTAATGGGCCAGCAGCGAGTCTGGCTCTCCATTGTCACACCTGAAAGGCTGGTGGGGGCATTTCAACCTCATCTCAGTAACACACACAGAGCAAAACTTCCCAGCCAATGCTACACACACAATCCAACACAATATTAATGTTCAACAGACCAAGACTTTGAAATGACACTCACCAGGCAGACTTTGTACAAACCGTATCATCATTATATGAGATTGGTGAATATGGGCTTCCAGGGTGCTGCTTTGAGCACAGAGTGCCACACCTGGCTGACATTGCAATGGAGACGTACCCTTAATGTCCATCTCTCCTGGGATAAAGATGGCAGCACGGCTGGCCTGACCATCTGACGGGCTCATGAAGCTAAAGCTGAGAGGCTAAAAACTGTGGTGCAGATATTTGTGTTCACACTGAAGCCTGTCTGGAAACCTCACCCTCGTGGGTCTCAGAGACTGGGCTCAAGCCCATCTGTCTGCACTGTAATTTTATAGTCTTGCAGCCCAAGCCCCATAACCCTGAGTCAGCTGACCTGGCTTTGACAGGTGCCCTGGGTGTGTTAATCGCAGTGTAGACATAACATTAGGCTACGCCTCCAGTACAATGAAACACCCACGACTGGCCTGTGTCACATTAATCAGGGTCATGCGGCTTGGGCTGTAAAGTTGCAGTGTCCGTGTCTCGGCTCAGGCTCAGTCCCCTGCTCCAGGAGCCCAGAAGGTTGGGAGGGTTTAGCAAGTGGAAATGGTAAAACCGCAGGGGAGTATTACCCTGACTCACGGCATTTCTCCATTGGTCTGTCTGCTCTGGGGCAGGGACAGAAACACGTCCTGCTGCTTTGTTATTTCCAAAGGGTGGTTTAGATTTTCATTCTCATACTCGGTGCACAAAACAGGACTCAACCTCGGCATAAACTAAACGAGCTGCCCACAGATTCTGGCAGCCACAATGAACATTTGCAAGTGAGAGCTCAGACCTGCCCCTGTCCCAGCGGGAGGGGGTCATCCATGAGGGGACTGGACCACTGACCTATCAGCTCCTGACTCCCAAACTTTCAGTAACTCTATCATCAGTGCCTGTGAGCGTAATTTAAACCATAAGAAAAACCGCACTAGGCTAGACCGAAGGTCCATCTAGCTCTGAATCTTGTCTTCTGACAGTAGCCAATACCAGGTGCTCCAAAAGCAACTCAGTAAGGTACCACTGGAACTTGAACCCAGGATCTCCTGTATACAAAACAGTGGTTTTAGCCAGCTAAGCCATGGTGCCTACAGCTGCTGAAGGGATCATGTCTGCACACACCTGACTCTCTGCCAACCTCCATCTGGGCCTGACAAGCTTTGCTGGTGTTTGGATTCAGTAAAGCAGAGGAGCAGGTGAAGTTTTACTCCCAAGGGTCTTTGGACAGGTCTACACTACAAAATTAGATCGGTGTAACTACATTACTCAGGGTGTAAAAATTTACTCCCTAAGCAATGCAGTTATATCAGCCTAATCCCGGTGCAGATAGCGCTGTGCCAACAGGGAGGGCTTCTCCCATCAGCATAGCTTGGGGAGGGGCTTGGTTTGTGAAGATGAAGAGAATAGGTGGCCCATGGCTCTTGCATTTGGGGAGGCTGGGTGTGAGCGCTGGATGCTCCCTAGAAGTGGGGGGCCCATTGGTGCCCAGACCATGGTACTGCCCCCCCGTCTCCTCTCTCTGAGGCCCCACCTGTGCTCCCCCCTTGCTCCTGTTTGCCCACTTCCCACCCCGCCTTCCTCTTTGGCTGAGGACGGCTGAGCCACCTCTCGCTCGCTCCTCTCCTCCCCAAGGCCTTCCTGCCTGCTGCTCGTGCCTCTCCACCCCTACCACACGGTCTGCCCACCAGCCGCCACTGCCTCTGACCCGTCCCTGCAACCCACCCTGCCCATCACCCACACCTCTCTGCCTCTCCCTTGAGACCCACCCTGTCCACTGCCCCCACCTCCTGAGACCTGCTCTGCCCACCGCTGAAACCTCTCTGCCCTCCCGCAGACCCACCGTGTCCACGCTCTTTTCTTCAGTCGTCTGTTGTTATTCCATGAAGCATCAAGAATGGAATAAAAGCTGAGTTTACTCCAGGGTGAGGAAAGAAAGGAGCCACCAACCTCGGCATTGCTGCTTTAGTTAAAGTGTTTTAACTAAACAGCTATTGAATGTCCTCCTATGCCCCTTGTGTCCCCAGAGCACATCCGTGCTAGCAGTTCTTGGATGGCAACAGAGAGCAATGCACTGTGGGCAACTATCCCACTGTGCAACTGGCTGCAGGGTGTTTTGGGAAGGGTTTGCAATGCCTCACGGACTGGTACAGCATCACATGATGCAGGTTTCTCTATCCCACTGCCTCCACGGGCATCTTACTAGGATTGCCAGCTGCTTTTCAACTGCGTGTGCGTGGCAGGATAGAGACTGTTTGTATGTGGGGAGAGACAGTGTGTGTGTCTTGGGAAGAGGAGTGTGTTGAGCTAGGTAGAGCAGATCATTATTATCCCTACTTAAAAGAGGAGAAGCTGAGGCTGAGAAAGGAGAATTGAGTTGTCTGAGGTCACACAGCCAATCAGTGGCAGAGTTGGGAATAGGACCCAAAAGCCCTGATTTTCAAACTAACCATCGGATCTTGAATTTCAGACACTGAATAACCTGAAAAGTGCTCTCAGATGAGCTCCAGACCAACAACAGTGCACAGGAATTATTCAGCAAGTATTTGAGGAGAACTGCAATGTGAGAGAGAATCATGAACTGCTCAGAGACCATTAATGCAGAGAAGCAGCAAAATTCATCAAACACAGAACTGGTTCTGACTTATTTCCTTGGTCTTAAAAGAGACCAACAAGGACCTGAGTCTCCTCCTGTCAATAACCCCCTGCTCAGCCAATCAGGGTACAGACTGAGGACGGGAGGCTGAGGGTTCTCACCAGAGAGCCCAAAGGATGGCCCAGGTCACTGGTGGGGATCACTGTCCGAGCACTATTTCAGCCCCACATTTGGTGGAGCTCCCACAGTGGGAGCTGCAGAGCACTCCCCCGCAACACACACACACACACACACACTCCTACCTCCTGGTGTTGGGAGGAGAAAAGGAAAAAGGACAAAAGAAGCAAGACACAAAGAGACGGGAGGGAGGGAGGGAGGGAGGAAAAGGGAAACAAAAGGACAAACCCTAATGTCCCCAGTGATTCTAAGGGACAAAATCCCAGGTGCAGAATAACATTCTGCCTCCTTGCTCGTGTTTTCCATGCCTAGAATTCAACTGTCACCAGATGGATCAGACTGAACAGGTTTCACACCTCCAGGAGGCTCTTACCTTCTAAACAGGGACGGCTGTTTTCTAGTAAAATCACTGAAAGGGAAGGAGAAAACTCTGAAAGAGGTTCCTCCTGGCGCTCACGCCCGTGAACCCGAATACTCTCTCAGTCCTCAAAGAGAGACCTGAGAAGGAGACTTGCTGCAGCAAAGCCACAGGGTCTCTGAGGTTTCCCTGGCCCTCGCCCCTGTCCTGCCTGGCTGATGTCAGCATCTCTCTGTGAGGTCACCACCTCCCCACCACCTTGACCAATAGGCTGAGGTCCTGTAAAAAGGCCTTTGTGATGTCACTGCCGCACCTCTCCCTTGCTGGGCTAATGTCCTGCCCTGGCCAGGCACTTTGCAGGTTTGAGCTACTCCTGTGGATCACCCCACTCCAGGAGCGTCTGTTCTAGGCACCAAGCCAGCTAGACTGAAAACATCAGACGCTGCTCCCAATGCTACACTCAGTTTTTCAGAAATTAGTCGACTTCATGGCCAGAAGAGACCATGAGAGCATCTAATCTGACCCCTACATATCACAGGCCTCCTGTACGACACAAGAGCTACTTTTGGGGCAAACACATTCCAGAAAGGCATCTAGTCTTCATGAAATGACATCAAGAGATGGAGAATCCAGCACTTTCCTTGGTAGCTTGTTCCTGTGGTGAATCATCCTCGCTGGTGAATATTTGTGCCTTTGTTGTAATATGAATTTGTCTCTTTTCATCTTCCAGCCATTGGGTCTTGTTAGGCCTTTCTCTGCTGGATTAAAGAGCCCTTTAATACCCAATCTTTTCTCTCCATTAAGGCACTTCAACACTTCAGTGTAGTCACCTTTCAATCTTCTTTGATCAGCTAAACAGCTTGGAGCTCTTTCAATAGCTCCTGGAAGGCATTTTTCTTCAGCCTTCAGAACATTTGGTGGGTTTTTGCTGCCCCAGCTCCAATTTCACAACATCTTTTCACATGAGGACACCAAACTGGAGGCAGTATTCCAGTATCAGTCTCACTGATGCCGTGTCACTTTTTGTAATGTTATTGACATAATCTGTAACTGTATAGATCACTGCTGCGACCACGGTTCTATATTTGCAGCCAATATTGTTGAAAGGTTGTCGTAAGGGGGTCTATGGAGAGGTTCTGATTGGCTGATTATAATGATGCTATCTCTAGATGTGTATCATTTTGTAGTTGACGTTATGAATATTGGCTCTATGCTGCCCGTATTTCAAACTTGTGCTCTGCTTCCAGGAACACCCCAGCCAGACAAGTTGGTGTCTGTTCTGCCAGAACGAACGCTCCGGAGTGAGGTGATCCACCTGGAGTAGCTCAAACCTCCAAAGCCACTGGCCAGGGGCAGGACATTGGCACAGCAAGGGAGGGGTGTGCAGTGACATCACAAAGGCCTTTGCAGGACCTCAGCCTATTGGTCCAAGGTGGTGGAGAGGTGGTGACCTCACAGAGAGATGCTGACATCAGCCAGGCAGGACAAGGGCGAGGGGCCTGGGAAACTCAGAGACCCTGTGGCTTTGCTTCAGCAAGTCTCCTTCTCCAGGTCTCTCTTGAAGACTGAGAGAGTATCTGGTTCACGGACGTGAGCGCCACGAGGAACCTCTTTCGAGTTTTCTCCTTCCCTTTAGGGATTTTACTAGAAAACAGCCGTCCCTGTTTAGAAGGTAAGAGCCTCCTGGAGGTTTGAAACCTGTCAGTCTGGATCCATCTGGTGAGAGTTGAATTCTAGGCATGGAAAACACAAGCTTAAGGAGGCTGAATTTTACTCTGAATTGTATTTGATCCCACCAGTGAGCTGGGCCATCCTTTGGGCTCTCTGGTGAGAACCTCAGCCTCCCTTCCTCAGTCTCTACCCTGATTGGCTGAGCAGGGGTTATCGACTGGGAGGAGACTCAGGTCCTTGTTGGTCTCTTTTAAGACCAAGGAAATAAGTCAGAACCAGTTCTATGTTTGATGAATTTTGCTGCTTCTCTATATTAATGGTCTCTGAGCAGTTCATGATTCTCTCTAACATTGCAGTTCTCCTCAAATACTTGCTGAATAATTCCTGTGCACTTTGTTGGTCTGGAGCTCATCTGAGAGCACTTTATTCAGGTCATTCAATGTCTGAAATTCAAGATCCGATGGTTAGTTTGAAAAAATCAGAGCTCTGGGTCCTATTCTAACTGTGCCACTGACTGGCTGTGTGACCTCAGACAAGTCAATTCCTTCTTCTCTCACATAAAGCTCCCTCTTTCAAGGAGGGATAATTAATGATCTGCTTCCCTACCTACCTCACGGTAGGTGGAGGATGTGGGATCCATTGGAGAGTGTCACTAGGAGTAGTGCATACCAATGAGGGTGTCCTATCACATTTACTCAGAGCAGATTATGACATAATAGAGAATAGCTGAAATACTCTATTTGATTTGGTTTTTTTTAATTTTGAAATTGTTAAGAGCAGCAACGACTTAGCTCAGACTGAAGCATCTTATCTAATGTTTGAGATCAAGTGTTCCTCTTTTGTGTGTGACGAGAATTTAACGCGACTGTGACAAACAGGAGATGCTTTTTGTTTTGCAACAAAATATTTTTGCAAAAGAACTTCTATCATCCCACTTATTGTGATTTCGAGAAACAAACTGGTTTAGTCTGAATGGGATTTTTCTGACAAACGGTTTCAATGAAATTTCCCCACCATCTCGATTCCTGGCTCCATCCCCTGCCTCTCTGGGGGTTTGCTGTTTGTTAGAACAGGAGTAAGGGACTGGTGGCTTCTCTTTCTGGCTCTGCCACTGCCTTGCTGGCCCTTGGGTAGGTCACTTCTCTCTTCTCTATGCCTCAGGCTCCTCTCCCATCTGTCCAATGGTGAACAGGGACACCTCAAAGCTCTGGGCAGCCGAGCCTGAGGTGAGAGCAAGGAGCAAAGTTTCTCTTTGAAGGAGAAAAGGTGGAGTTTTGGTGTTTGCACCTGAAGGGAATCTCTTCTAAAGTTTGCTAAAATGTCTTAGTCTATGGAAACAAGAAATGGTTGGGGCCAAACTTTTAACCACTGCTTTTTTTTTTAAAGTCCATTCAGGGATGTGGAGTCCCTGTCTTTTAGGTACCTGGGGTTCTTTGCCAGCAGTGGAGAGAAGAGGTTCCTGCCTCCATTTTTGTGGCCTTAACAAACCATGTGTTGTGCCCCAGTTCTTGTCTGAGATCCCTGAAAAAGAACATCTTCCCATCCATGAACAAGACAGGACCTATCTTTCAAAGGGGAACAAAGAGACCCCTGGGACTTACAGCCTAGCTAGCCTCACTTCTATAGCTGGAGAGATACTGCAATACATTCTTAAACAATCAGTTTTCCAGCAGCACCTACAGGATAATTTGGTTCTTAGGACGAGGGAGCATGGATTTGTCAAGAACAAATCATTCCAAACCTATCCTCTTTCCCCTTCTTCTTTGGCAGGGTTCCGCCTAGTGGAGGTGGGTAAACAGTAGATAGGATCTATCTCGGGGTTACATAAGGCGCTTTGACACAGTCCCGCAGGACATTCTCACAAGCAAATGAGGGAAATGCAGTCTAGATGCAATCAGTGTCATGTGGGTGCAGAGTTGGTTGAAAGCCCAGACTCCAAGGCCCCTTCTCCAGGTTTGGCTGGCCACCAACGGAGAGGGGGCAAGTACCTCGTGGGTCCGGCAGGGATCAGTCTGGGGTCCGGTACTATTCAATAGTTTCATGAATGATTTGGAAAATGGAGTGAGAGCCTGCTTCCAAAACGTGAACAACTGAGCACCACTGCCACTCCTTGAGCTCAGGACTGTAAATTCAAAACACCTGTAACAAATTGGAGACTTGGTCTTCTTGAGCTGCAAACCTAAGTGGCTGGGCCGCTCCCCCTCTCTCTAGACTGGGCTGAAGCGGAAATCCCAGAGCCAGACACTCCTCCTCCTGGGTGCGCCCGACCTTTGAATGTGGTCAGATGCTGCTTAGCCCTGTCAGGAGCAGCTTTGGCTGTGGGGATTCTCCCAGTGTTCTCCAATAGTGGGAAGGTAATGAAATCCCCCATTTGCCTGCTGCATGGCTTCAGAGGGGGAGCAACTTGCCCAGAGTCCCCAGCAGGAAAAGAAAACAACCAGCAGTGGAACCAATAGGAAAACCCAGCAATGGAACCTCCAGGAGTCCTGGGGTGTGCTTAGGGGTGACCAGATGTCCCACCTTGGGGTCTTTTTTCTTATCTAGATCCTATTACCCCCACTCCCTGTTGTCCTGATTTTTCACACTCGTCAGTCTGGTCACCTTAGGTAAATTCATGGGGTCCCCATTGCCCGTGCCCCCTTACATTGAAGCAGGTGTGCAGGGTTACTGCCCTGGGAAGTGGTGGTACCAGTGGCCATGCGGGGCTGGCTGCAGGCAGGGCAGGAGCTGGCTGGAGGTAAGTGTCTGGCTGCAGGCAAGGTGTGCGGGGCTGGCTGGAGACAGTGTGTGGGGCTGGCTGCTCAGGCAGGGATGGTGGGGTGGATCAGGTTGGCAGGGCTGGAGACAGAGGAGTGGGACTGCTGGTTTAGCAGGGGCAGAGTGGCAGGGGTGTGGCAGGAGTTGGCTGAGAGCAGGGCAGGTGTGGAAGGGCTGGCTGTGGCAGGGGGTAGAGCGGCTGTAGGTAGGTAGGGAGGATGTGGCTGGTGCGGTCAGGCAGAGGGTGCAGGGGCGGTGGCAGGGGTGCAGTGCTGGCGAGGCAGGGGCTAGCGGCCAGGCAGGGGTGCAGGGCGGGCTGCAGACGTGGGCTGGCTGCGGCAGGGGGTGTGCGCTGCTGCAGACAGCTGGCTGTGGGCAGGCAGGGGTGCAGGCTGGCGTGCAGACAGGCTGGCGGTGGCAGGCAGGTGCAAGCTGGCCGCAGCCAGGCCGGGCTGGTGGCAGGGGCAGAGGGAGCAAGGCTGGCTGTGGGGCAGGTGCAGGTGCTGGCTGAGCTGGGACACGTGGCGCGCGGCTGGACAGGCTGGGTGCGGGTGCAGGCAGGGGTGCGGGCTGGCTGGCAGACAGGGTTGGCTGCGGAAAGTGCGCGGTGCGGGGCTGGCTGCAGACGGCTGGCCGCGGGCAGGGCAGGGGGTGCGGCTAGCGCACAGCAGGGGTGAGGCTGGGCTATGCAGACAGGGGCCGGGCTGCAGGCAGTGGGCAGGTGTGCCTGGCCGCAGACAGGCTGGCGGGCAGTGGCAGGGGTGGGCCACAGCAGATGGCTGGCTGGGCAGGCAGGTGCACTAAAAGCGGCTAGTAGCAGATGGGGCTGGCGTGGCAGGGTAGGTGCGGCTGGCTGCAGGCAGGCAGGTGGGGTGTGGCATGCCATGCAGGCAGGGCAGGGGTGCAGGCCATGCAGGCAGGGCAGGGGTGAGGGGCGCGGGAGGCAGGCAGGTGTGCAGGTTACTGGGAGCTGGCATGTGGGCTGGCTGGAGACAGAGGCTGGCTGCAGTGAGTGGCAGGGGGTGGAGGGCCGCTGAAATGTACTGAGAGGTATTTTTAAGGTGAAGATAATGACTATGGTTACCAGGTGACTGGGTACATCCTAAGTTAAAGAAAGGAAGGGACCTGGAGTTAATAGTCTGAAGTATATTTGTGCTACTAACCCTGTCACTGTCTGACCTCTGGTCAGTGCGGAGCAGGTGGTGCATGTTGCTGTGTGGAACACATACAGACTCCTGCAGCAGGGGCAGCTGTTTCCATGGCAGAGAGCCTGGTACTTAGGAGATCTTTGACTTGCTGTTTTAAATACCCAGGCAAATAACGGGTGTGGAGCTAAGCAATGTCCGGTCCAAAATTTCAGCCCCCCTGGCAAAAAAACGCCTATTTTAGGATCTAAACAAGAGGCTTCCAGCGCTAGGACACCTGGACCAGAATGCTCAGTGGGGTACAGCTGCTGACTTGGAGGGTCCGCAAAACCACTTCTTGCAGGTGGAGTTTTGATTTATTTGATCGACAATGAGTGGAAGGCGTAAGATTTAATCACGGGTATTTTTAGTAAACGCCATGGCTGATCACGGCAAAACCTAAAGTTTCAGGTCACCGCGACCAGCGCACTTCGCACTACAACACTCTACGAGTCTGTAGGAGGCTCTAAACTGGGTGGCTGCTGTGTGCAGGAGTTCAGGCTCCGTGGCACCATGTACTTGAGAAGCCTGGGGACCCACTGCCACCCAGATGCCGCTGCCAGGTCAGGAGCTCCCAGGTGAGGCCAGCCCTGCCCGGCCACTCTCTGGACAGGTGGGTGCCAGGAGCCACTGAGCTGTGGCTGCGCCTGCCACCCTTGGAACCACACTGCCTGGCGCTGCTCTCAGGCCAGCTGCTTGGGCAGCCACGGAGTCAGCCGCGAGTGGCTACCGGCAGAAGTCACAGAATCTATGACTTGTGCAGCTCCATGACACAAGCTGTGAGGGATCCCTAATAAAGAGACAAACCTCCCTGCTGTGACTGCAGTTCTGGAAGTAGAAGAGAGAAGGAGAGCGAGATTCCCTGTCACCTCTCTCCCTGCTCCCTTCCCCTGTATTCCTCCTTGTAAACCCCATCTCACTGGCTCCTGTGCTGATGCTGTTGGGGTGACTCTCTAGAGTTCTGGGGATTTGGGGAGGGGAAGGGCCACTTCAACATTTTACACAAATTTGTCTTGGGCTGAAATTTCTCCTGTTGTGGCCTCTCAGTCAGAGCTGTACCCACCCTGTTTCAAAGGAGGAAGGGGGAGGGAGATGTAAATTGCAGAGCAGGCAGAGAAGTCGCCATAAAGGGTCAGTATTGATCTGGTGACTGTCTGACTCAGTCATACGTCCTCTGACACAGGTGCTCATGCAGAACATGGGAGCTCTGGCTTGTCCTAAATGCTGTAGAGTGTGAGTTCCTGAAAGGGCAGGGGAGAGGGGAGCAAGAGAGAAAGGCAGAGACATTGGGAGTGGAATTGGGGGAGAAGAAGGAGAGAATAGAGAGACAATAAAAATCAGGCCTCGCACAACCTGTAAAAGCGGCGAAGGCCACATTCCTCCAAAGAAAACAGCCGAGGCTGAAATCTCCCAGCCTGAGGAAAACACCCCGCCCCAGGGCTTCTTCTCTGGGCAGCCCCCACAAAAACAAACCCCTCCTTCTCAGCACCGCCCCACCAAAACAGCTGTGGGCTGTAAAAAGGAAGGTCAGGTGGGGAGGTGATGCTTTTATTTTAAAATCAACCAGGGCTCTGCCGCCAAAGAGTGTGGCTGGGAGCCTCAGGGTCAAAATTGCTGGCCCTGGCCCGCGGTTGGGAAACTGCAGGGCCGGGCCTAGGCCTTTGCCGTCCCAAGCAAAAAAAAAAAAATTGTGGCTGTCCTCCCAGCCCCGCTCCCGTACCCCTCTCCCTGCTGCCCCAGTCCTGGCCTCCCACCTGGCTAATACTGGCGCCACTCCCTGCCACCCCAGCTGGGCTTCCCCTTTCCTCCCCACCAGTGCCCCCTCCCTGCACCCTGCTGCTGCCCTCCCAGCCCCTGGCTCCCCTCACCAGTCCTCGGACACCCTCCCTGCTGCCCCAGCCCTGGGTCACTGGTGTAACCCGCCCCCAGGGCGGGTCATTCAGCCGGAATTTTGGATGTGCACAAACACAGACAGGGATTGGTTCCTATATGGTTACAGAGCGTGCAAAGTGGAACAATTTTTCTAGCTTGTGTGATTGGGAGTGAGATCTGGGTACATATTATAAGACTGTCTCTGGCATAAATGAGGGAAAGTGCTGAGGTGCTCTCTTATTATTCTTTTGTTCACCTTCTTTCTTTCTATGGGAATTTACAATGCAATATCACTGTCTTCCTTCAGCAAAACAAAAAGGCAATGGCTGCTGAAAATAGCAATTCCAGCCCCAAAGCATTTCGGCTCAATTTTATCCTGTACTTTTTCTACAGCAAGTTGGCAGGATCAGTATTTGATTTGGGAGAAATGAAGTAACAGCTGCCTAAACCGGAGCTTGAGCACTCCTGGAATTTTGAGGTGTTCAAATCTGGAAAGCAGGTGCTGGGGTGGGGGAACTATGGTGGGGGAGCAAGGCAGCAACTGTTCAAGGCCAGACAGAGCCAGACACGCTTGGTCTGAGTGGCACAGTGCTGGGAGCCTGGGGCCTGGGAGGCGTAGGGGTCTCTGGGGGCAGCCGCATGGACAAGGAGCAGGGGTTGGATGGGCAGAGGTTCAGAGGCCAGTCAGGCAGCACTGGACAGGCATGGGAGTCCAGGAGGCTTACTGTATTGCAGGGGGGCCCTGGGGAAGCAGTGGGTCTTAGGAGGGGCAAAGGGGACAAGGAGAAGGGAGGCTGAGATGGGGCAGGGGTCTCGGAGGGGGTAACTAGGGGACAAGAACCAGCGGTGCTAGATAGGGGTGTGTGGCCCTAAATTGGGGCAGGGGTCTGGGAGGGCAATCATGTCAGGCTGGAATTCAAAGGGCTCTGGCTGTTGGCAGTCGCTGGTGGGAGCCCAGAGCCCTGATTCCCCGGCCGCGCTGGGATTTAGTGGCTCTGGGCCCCCAGCCACAGCGGGCAGTGCAGAGCCTTTGAATCCGGGACTCGCTGAGATTTAAAGGGCTCTGGGCTCCTTGTTCCTTGCAGGGCAGTCCCAGAGTCCTTCCCGATTCCGCCGTGTCACAGGATTCAAAGGGCTCTGGACTGCTCGCAGGAGCGCCGGGGGAATTTAGACCTTCTCGGCGGGTGCACAGATGAGGCTCCATGGGCATGTTGTGCAGGCCTGTGATAGAGAGTGCATATAAAATTACGAGTGATGTGGAGAAAGTAGATAATGAAAAGTTATTTACTTTACTCCCATAATACAAGAACTAGGGGCCACCAAATGAAATTTAATAGGCAGCCAGGTTTTAAAACAAAATAAATGGAAGTTCTTCTTCACACAGCGCACAGTCAACTTGTGGAACTCCCTTGCCACGAGGAGGTTGTGAAGGCTAGGACTATAACAGGGTTTAAAAGAAAACTGGATAAATTCATGGAGGTTAAGTCCATTAATGGCTATTAGCCAGGATGGGTAAGGAATGCAGTGTCTAGCCTCTGTTTGTCAGGGAGAGTGGAGATGGATGGCAGGAGAGAGATCACTTGATCATTGTCTGTTAGGTTCACTCCTGGGCTGCTTCTGCTACTTACAACTATAATTGTCTTTTTACACCAAAATCACTAATCCTCAGGCACCCAATTCCATGTACAGTCCTAGTGGATGTAAGGCACAGGTAATCTTTTGCCTCAGGGTAGCTTATTGGCATCAACCCTCTCTCCCGCACCTGGAGCTGATGGGAAATTCCTGGCTGGAGGACCACCCACGCTCCTGCCAAGTCAAAAGGAAAGGAGCTGATAGAAAAGCATCCACAGGACTGGACTCCCAAAGAAGGGGTGAACTGCAAAAGTCAGAAGCAGGCAACTCATCCGGCAGGAGCTGAGAGACCACAGTGAAGATGGGTGCAAAGATCACTATATTGGAATTAGCAAATGTGATTTTTTTAAAACAAATCTTTGAGAAGCCCTAATAAAGGCATTTCTTACAGTTCTCTCCCATTTGGATTTTCTGATCTCTAATAGGAATGACATCTGATTGAAGCTTTTCCCAAATGCAGAGCATGTATAGAGTCTCTTCCACTTTGTAGATTCGATCGATGTTCGCTGACAAGTCTGAGTGCTCAGTGAAACTTTACTCCGGCACTCCAGAGCATGTGTAGGGATCTCTCATGTGTGGATTCTCTGATGTCTGATAAGGTTGTGAAACCGAGCTGGGATCAGCTTTTCCCGCACTCAGCGCATAGTAGGGCTGTCTCTCCTGTGTGGTTCGGGGCTGATGTGTCACGATAAGGGCAGAGCGTGATCAGTTTTTCCCGCACTCAAAGCATGCAGGGCTTCTCTCCGTGTGGATTCTCTGACAAGGATAAGGTTTTGAGCACCAATTGAAGCTTTCTTTTCTCCCGCACCTAGTACGTAGGGCAGCTTCCTGTGTGGATTCTCTGATGTCTGATGAGGCCAGAGCGGTGATCAGCTTTTCCAGACTCAGAGCATGTAGGCGTTTCTCCAAAGTTACTGATTCTCTCATGTGTACAGAATCTGAGGGACATTGAAGTTTCTCTGGCCTCTGCTGAGTCTCAGAGGCTTGCATTTTTCCGAGTGCACAACTCCTGGAAACATCCCTTTGGGTCTTCCTGATAATGTCTCATATGGTTCTCCTTGCTCAGCATCTCCTGCTGGGGGTTTCTGCTCCTCATTCTCATGCACCATTCTATCACCTGATGGGAGATAGAGAGAATCCAGTATAATACTCCTGTGTGCCTGAGAGAGAAAGGAAATCTCAGAGACAGGAATTTTAAAAGGGATGAACAAACCAAAATATAAAAAGATCAAACTCTATCAGGAGCTGATTTTCCCCCAGAGGAGAGAGGAAGGGACTAGTTTCATTCATTTCCCACCAGAAATATGCAGGGGAAAGTGGGATTAGGTAGGGATCTGGTTGACAGTTGTTAGTCAGATACGTGGGAAGCCATGAGGATATCTGGCCTAATTATTCCACACATCTGCAGGAACAATCCTGAACTTGAGAGCCTGCAGGTCTTTGTAGGGCATCCCAAATGTTTCTTGTATTCACGGATAGTTTTGATTTGCTTTAACCAAGCTCTCACCTCTGCAGGCAGCCTCGAGCACTTCTTTCTCAGAACCCTGAGGTCCGGGACCCACGGGTTCTTCCTCGCCCAGCTGTGAGACCACATCAGGTTTGGAATTTAGAACCCTATGCCAGGCAAAGAAACTAGGAAGGTCAGTGAATTTAGGATAATGGTCATAAAAGAATAGTCCATGGTTTTAAGCTCAGATCATTTTAAGCAGTAACATCCCAAGACCAGCTTCCTTGGCTCCAAGTGGCAGGAGAGGAGTTATTAATCATACGCATTACCTTAGTGCCTAAGGACCAACTAACAGTGTGTCTCCATTGTGCTAGGCACAGTTCAAATGCAGAATAGTAGATGGCCCGTGCTCTGAAGAATTTACAGTCTAAATAGACAAGACAGACACAGCATGGGGAAGGGGGTAGAACCTCTGTTAGAATGGCGATATTCAGGCCTGCCTGCAAAGCCTATATTTTAAGAACTTAGGTGTATTTTTATCACTTAGCTAGTTACAGGAGTATGAAAACAAAGAATCAAAATCACAGTGTGCCTGTGTCTGGGCCTTCTCTCACTAGGATAGGCTGAGGCCTTGTTCTTAGGCTAAGGCCTTTGGCTAAGCAGCAGGGGCAGCCATAAGCTGGGAAGCGAAGGGTCACCTCCTCACATTCAAACCCGTCACACTGAAATAAGGTGCTATTGGGCTGTTAGGAAGTCGATCCTGTCTGGATCTTAAGATGGTTAAAGAAACCTTAATTTGATAGCATTCTGTCTGGCAAGAAATCACTTCTCAATGGTTGTGAAACCCTCATTTCTGTATTGCTTTATCTTTATGGCCTAACTTTTACATTGTTAATCAGTCTGGTTCTCTAATTGTTTCTCTCTCCTGTATAATTAATGTTGCCAGGTGTAAGTTAATTAGGGTAGTGGTTTATAATTGGTTAGAGCAGGAGTAGGCAACCTATGGCAGCACATGAGCTGATTTTCAGTGGTACTCACACTGCCCACGTCCTGGCCACCGGTCCAGAAGGCTCTGCATTTTTAATTAATTTTAAACGAAGCTTCTTAAACATTTTAAAAACCTTACTGACTTTACATACAATAGTTCAATTATGTATTATAGACTTATAGAAAGAGACTTTCTAAAAACGTTAAAATGTATTATTGGCACATGAAATCTTTTATTACAGCGAATAAATGAAGACTCAGCACACCACTTCTGAAAGGTGGCCGACGCCTGGGTTAGAGAATTAGTCACAATATGTTAGAATTGGTTAGTTAAATTTCAGCACAATGATTGGTTAAGATATAGCTGAGAATATTGCTCTATAAATGGGGTCAAACTGGAGGGGGGAAGGAAATTGGAATAATAGAATATCAGGGTTGGAAGGGACCTCAGGAGGTCATCTAGTCCCACCCCTGCTCAAAGCAGGACCAATCCCCAACTAAATCATCCCAGCAAAGGCTTTGTCAAGCCTGACCTTAAAAACCTCTAAGGAAGGAGATTCCACCACCTCCGTGGGGAACCCATCCCAGGGCTTCACCACCCTCCTAGTGAAATAGTGTTTCCTAATAGCCAACCTAAACCTCCCCCATTGCAACTTGAAATCATTACTCTTGGTTCTGTCATCTGCTATCACTGAGAACAGTTTAGACCCATCCTCTTTGGAACCCCCCTTCAGGTAGTTGAAAGCAGCTATCAAATCCCCCCCTCATTCTTCTCTTCTGCAGACTAAACAATCCCAGTTCCCTCAGCCTCTCCTCAGAAGTCATGTGTTCCAGTCCCCTAACCATTTTTGTTGCCCCCCGCAGGATGCTTTCCAATTTTCCACATCCTTCTTATAGTGTTGGGCCCAAAACTGGACACAGTGCTCCAGATGAGGCCCCATGAATGTTGGTTAGGGGGCGAACGGGAACAGGGACACAGGCAAGGCTCTGCAGCATCAGAGCTGGGAAGGGAACAGACTGTATCGGCATACAGAGATAAGCCCGACTGGTGTGAAGGGCTTCGGAATATGTAATCTTATAGGTGTAAAAATTGTACAGCCTATACCACCCTGTGACATCATCAACGAAGTGCCCATTTGTGCCTGGGTAGGGGCCCTGCTCTGGGAGGGAGGATGCAGCAAGGACTCAGGATCGGTGGCCGGGGTCGCTGTGCATAGGAGATGGGGAGGTTATGTGAGGAGGGGGGTAATGAGTGGGAGAGGGAGGTCAAGAGTTAAAATAATAATATTTGGGGAAAAAATGTATAATAAAGTGAAACTGAACAGAAACAAAACTGGAGTGGAGGCTCTAAAGGTCTGGGATCCCCCACAGCTCCAGACCCCCAAACCTCTCCTCCCTCCCACTGACCCACCCACCCCACTTCCTGGGTGCCCTTCCCCCACACTCCCCTCCCCTTCTTCCCCTTACGAGAAGCCAGCACCACCTCCCGGCACCTTGAGAACATCTTGTATTTTGTCCTCGTCTCTCACAGCCTCCTACCTCCCTGCTGCTTCTTAGCTCTAACCCTGCACACACCCGCCCCATGTCCTGGCATATCTACTACCCCCCATCTCCGTCCCTCCCACGGCTCGCTTATCCCTTCAGCCATGGGATCCTGAACGGCAACATTACACGCTCTCCTAAAAGAGCTCATCTGACTGTCACACAAGCCATGCATGAGTCACACACCTATTTACTCAATTTAGAATTCTACAGGCAGCATATTTTCCTCTTAAAATGAGGAAAAGGCATGAAAGAGACAGTTACTAATGTAGTTATGAATGTAGCCAATAAGGATACATTCAATGCAATTTTAAAATGACTGACAGCACCAAAAAGGCACATGTCCAAAAATGGTACTAGTGGGTGGGAGATAACGCAAAAAAAGGGGGGGCAAGGAAACTTGTCAAAACTTGTATGAGGAATAAAGGTATAAAGTTATTACTGCTCAGGTTCTTCAGAGACCCCACAGCTTCTAATAACCCAGGGGACAGGACTCCTTACCCAGCGAGGTCACTGTCTCATAGTTCTCCTGCATGACATCCCTGTAGAGGGCTCTCTGAACAGGGTCCAGTAGTGCCCATTCCCCCTTGGTGAAATACACAGCCACCTCCTCGAAGGTCACCGGCCCCTGCAAGAGCAAGAGTCCAACACTCAGTAACTGCTGCCCCACTCACAGCCCCACTATTCACGGAACAGCAGCACCAGGTAAATGGAAGCTCGGGAGGCACATGTTAACGGAGTCCCACCCCACCTTGCCTAGAACAGACAGGCGGCATCAGAGGGTAGAAAGAGAGAAACTTTGTGTCTCCCAGCTGACAGACAGGCAGGGTCTTCACATTTATCTACTAGCCAGAGCTTGATATAGGAGATGGGGCTGGCTCTGGACCCTACTAATGGCTCCCTGGTAGGAAACACTCTCCAAATAAAATATAAGAAACAAAGGGAAGTCAGTAGTAAAGAATATTAGTTAGAACAGGAGTAGGCAACCTATGGCACGGGTGCTGAAGGCAGCACATAAGCTGATTTTCGTGGCACTCACAATGCCCGGGTCCTGGCCACCAGTCCGGGGCTCTGCATTTTAATTTAATTTTAAATGAAGTTTCTTAAACATTTTAAAAGCCTTATTTACTTTACATACAACAATAGTTTAGTTATATATTATAGACAGAAAGATCTTCTAAAAATGTTAAAATGTATTACTGGCACTCAAAACCTTAAATTAGAGTGAATAAATGAAGACTTCTGAAAGGTTGCTCACCCCTGAGTTAGAAGGTCAGAATTGTAGAAAATTGGTAAGGGAAGTATGACATTATTGATATAAATTGGGACCATATAGAACATGGGTTGCAACCAAGGTCCTGTAGTGGCAACAAATCTGATGTAAAGGGGATCATATGAGGTGTCTAAGACCAGGTTATGGGTTGCTGGTTATGATTATGCTGTCTGTATGTATGTATCATTTTGTAGTTGAAGTTATGAGTATTGGCTCTATCCTGTCTGTATTTCAAGCTGGTGCTGTGCTTCTGGGAGACATCGCAGACAAGCTGGTGTTAGCTCTGCCTAGCCTGCTTGATGGCCCATTAAGGACCATCAGCTACACAATTGACCCATGGAGAGAAGGAAGACACGCCTTGTGACTCAGCAAAGTATGCAGGGACTGGCCCATGTGACCCCAGACTCCATTTTGCTGTAATTTTCCACAGTAAGGACAAGGAGGTTCTTACACCTGGAAAAGCCTATATAAGGCTGATGCCTCATCTCCATCTTTTCTTCAATCCTGCTTCTACCTCTGGAGGGACTTTGTTACATGCTGAAGCTCTACACAAGGGACTGATGACCCATCCCAGCGGGGGATGTTCTCCAGAGACTTGATTTGAACCTGCAGTTTACTCCATCACTGCTACAAGCCTGAACTAAGAACTTTGCCATTACTGTATGTAATTGATTCAATTTAACCAATTCTAGCTCTCACCTCTACCTTTTTCCTTTTATGAATAAATCTTTAGATTTTAGATTCTAAAGGATTGGCAACAGCGTGATTTGTGGGTAAGATCTGATGTGTATATTGACCTGGGTCTGGGGCTTGATTCTTTTTAATCGAAAGAACCTTTTTCTTTTATTGGGGTGTTGGTTTTCATAACCATTCCTCCCTGGGACGTGTGGCACTGGTGGTGATACTGGGAGACTGGAATGTCTAAGGAAATTGCTCGTGTGACTTGTGGTTAGCCAGTGGGGTGAAACCGAAGTCCTTTTTGTCTGGCTGGTTTGGTTTGCCTTAGAGGTGGAAAAACCCCAGCCTAGGGCTGTGACTGCCCTGTTTGAGCAAGTGGTCCTGAATTGGCACTCTCAGTTGGGTCCTGCCAGAACTGCCTCGTCACAGGAAGCTATCAGAAATCAATGACCAATCAATGAAAATAAGAAGGAAGTTTTGAAAAGTATATTAATCCTAACAATGGTAGTGATAAATTACTAGACGGAAATGGCAGAATTATCAAAAATAATGCAGAAGAGGTAAAAGTGTTCAATAAGTGTTCTCTCCTGGATTTGGAGAAAAACAGATGCTGTACTCGTATCATAAGATGTTGATGACGACACTCCTTCCATTCCAACAAGAACTCACAAGGACATTAAACAGCAGCTATTACAGTTAGACATGTTTAAATAAGCAGGTCCAGATAACTTGTATCCAAGAGTTTTTAAAGACCTGGTGGAGGAGCGTGGTGGACTATTAATGTTGATTGTAATTAGGACTTGGAACACTGGGGAAATTCCAGAAGACTGGAACTAAGCTAATGCTGTGCCAATACTAAAAAGTGTAAAAGAGATGACCCAGCTAATTACAAGAGAGTCAGTCTGATATCAATACTGAGCAAAATAATAGAGCAGTCGATACCGGATTTCGTTAATAAAGAATTAAAGGAAGGCAATATAATTAGCACCTATTAACAAAGGTTTAGAGAAAATAGATCCTATCAAACTAACTGGATATCCTTATTAGATGAGATCAAAAGTTTGGTTGCAGCTAATAGTATTGATGTAATATATCTAGACTTCTGTAAGGCATATGACTTGATTCAGGACAATATTTTGACTAAAAAACTAGAATGATACAAAATAAACACAGCATACATTAAATAGATTAAAAACTGGGATTGTAAATGGGGAACCATGGTCAAGTGGATTTATTTCTAGCGGGTTCCCACAAGGATTGCTTTTTGCCCGTGTGCTATTTAACATTCTTATCAATGACCTAGAACAGAATATAAAATCATCACGGATAAAGTTTGCAGTATCACAAAGATTGCGGGTGGTGGTAACTAATGAAGTGGCAGTAGATTCAGGCTACAGCACTGGGAGTCTGGGAGGGTTATTTCCTGTTCCACAAAGAGGAGAAGTTCCATTCCCAAATTCCATGCCTTGAAATTAGGCCCTATCTGACACTACACCCCATATTCAGCATAGTGGTATGGTTATAATATGATTAGGACATAATTATGATGCATTTTGTGCAAGATGCGTCATGTGCTGAATATTATTATCCTATTTGTGTGCATGGATTCATGTTTGTATTTGAAGTTATGGATATTGACTCTGTAGCTGTATTTCAAATGTGCTTACTCTGGGTAACACCCACAACAAGCCTTTCAGGTACAACAATGAAGAAGCCAGACAGTGCTGATGGCTTATCAACAAAGACAATGGACCATGGAAGAGCTTAGCCTTCCTGTGAATGTTTCAGCCAGCCTATGAGTCATGGCTACTATAACTCAGCAGGGCACTCTAGGACATGTGACCAGACCACATGACAATGAACTCCATTTTGGTACCTGTATTTTTCCACAAACTGGACTGGGAACTGAGTTTGGAACAAATGGTTCCCGCCATATGGAAAAGCTACATAAGGTGGCGTGTGACATCATCTCTTGGCCTCATTCCCCGCACAAGAGAACTCCTGGAAACACCTGAGGAACAAAGACTGAACTGGGGGAACTGCTGCTCCCAGGGTAAAGGGATTTCTAGCTTGTGTATGGAAACTTGGGGGACTGCTTGTAGCATCAGTCAGGGTGAGAAATTGCTAATTCAAATTCTATCCATCTAGTATGTTAGGCTTAGTTTGAGTTTTTGGTTATCTGCTAAGTAATCAGCTTTGATCTGTTTGCTATCACTTAGAATTGTTGGGATACGTTAGGGTTCAGTAAAACAGCTGGGAAGCTGCTAATGTGCTGACATGCATTGGGGACAAAGGCATAAGCAGGCAGGAATTCTTTGCTTAACAAATAAGTTGCCATATTTGTCCTCTCTCTGTTGCTTGTAATAATTGACATTGATGCAGCTGCATAAGAAATGTAGTTGCTGGAATAAATGTCCTTTGTGTGAAAGAAAGTAAAAGAAATGTTATCTCCCCCTCCCTTCCTTTCCCAGCTACATAAACAAGCCCTGGCTTATGGCCCTTCCTCCCTCCCGAGAACTGCTCATTGACCCTTCCTCCATACCCGAGAACTGCTGTTTAGGAAATTTGTGGCAACACGTTATTGCAAAGAACAGTATTTTCAAGGTAAAAATGCCTCTTTGATATGTGTAATACTGTGATTGTGTATAGGGGTGGGTATACTAATTGTATGAGTGTTTACTACTTAATGAGGTGTTTTGAGGTGTTGTAACGGATGTAGGTGTTTACATACAAACTTAGATAAAAGGCATGTGATGTAACTAATCCAGTACTTACTCGATAGTTGGGTCAAGGGGAACACAAGTAACACAATAAAGAAGCCTATATTCATATCCGCCTCTGGATCAACCGGCTCCTTTTTTGTTCTAACAATAATTACTTTAAATCTACCTTTCTGCCATTAATAAACTTGTTTTATGCTTTATCTTAATCAGTGCATTTTGAATGAAGTGTTTGGGAAAAAGCTGAGCTTGGTTAGCAGAGGCTTGTTGTGCACATCTTTCCCATATCGAGGGGAAGGCGAACTATATTAATGAGCTTACATTATACAGATCCCTGTGCACTATAAGATGGTATAATTCTAAATTAATACTAAAGCAGGTGTGCAAGGTTGGGGAGCTGGGAAATTGGCTGTTGTTGTCTATCTGTCCTTGGCGGCTTAGGTAAAGCACTCAGGTAGCTTAGTTGGATGCATGGCGCCACCTGCTGTCGTGTTGGGTGATAACAGGCCCTGGAGGCTGGCTGAATCTCCAGCAAAGGAGTGTAGAAGGGCCAGCCCAGCTTGAGGTTAGAGGCGCAGCGGTTCCCAGAACCATCCCAGACTGCACCCGGGGTGACAACCCATCACACCTAAATTACATAAGTTTCAGCAGATTTGTCACATCCTGTCCCCTCCTTTCTCCACCCGAGATATTTCCTGCCTCCCACCACCTCCAGCAGCTCCTATCCTCCTATGCATTTACTGCTCCTCTCCTCCAAGCAGAACCCACCACCAGCTCCTGGTAATCCCTTACCTGAGCCAGCTCCATTGCAGCCATTTCCTTCCCTTTGGGAGGATGAAATGATCTGGAGCAAAACGTGGACGTTAATCTGTAGCCTGCCAGGACGAGAAGGGCAATGTGAGAGAATGCAGAGGGCTTTGTCCATTCCACATGCTGATTCCCCACGGATTTTTCCCTGTTAATGGACACTCTAGGTTCTGCCACACTGTGAAGCACAGAGTGACCTTATTCCAGTACAGGCCTAGCCCCCTCCCACCATGGTGTAACCCTCTGAGACACGGTGAAACCCTCCCAGTAACATCCTCTGTTATACTTACCAAGTTTGCAGACAATACCAAGCTGGGAGGGGTTGCAAGTGCTTTAGAGGATAGACCAGGGAGGGAGAGCTCAGTGGTTTGAGCATCGGCCTGCTAAACCCAAGGCTGAGAGCTCAATCCTTGAGGGGGCCATTTAGGGATTTGGGGAAAAAATCCATCTGGGGATTTGTCCTGCTTTGAGCAGGGGATTGGACTAGATACCTCCTATGGTCCCTTCCAACCCTGATCTTCTATGATTAAAATTCAAAATGATCTGGAGAAAAGGCCTGAAGTAAATAGGATGAAATTCAATTAGGACAAATGCAAAGTGCTTCATTTAGGAAGGAACAATCAGGTGCACACGTACAAAATGGGAAATTCCTGCCCAGGAAGGAGCACTGCGGAAAGGGAGCTGGGGGCCATAGTGGATCACAAGCTAAGTATAAGTCAACAGTGCAAACGGGCAAACATCATTCTGGAATGTATTTGAGGGAGTACTGTAAGCAAGGCACAAGCAGTAATTCTTCCACTCCACTCTGTGCGGATTAGGCCACAACTGGAGAACTGTGTCCATTTGTGGGTGCCACATATGAGGAAAGATGTGGACAAATTGGAGAAAGTCCAGAGAAGAACAACAAAAATGATTAAAGGTCTAGAAAACATTACCTATGAGGGAAGATTGAAAAAATTGGGTTTGTTTAGTCTGGAGTAGAGAGGACATGATAATAGTTTTCAAGTACATAAAAGGTTGTTACAGGGATGTGGAAGAAAAAATTGTTCTTAACCTCTGAGGATAGGAGATGTAGTAATGGCCTTAAATTGCCACAAGGGCAATTTAGGATGGAGATTAGGAAGAAACTTCCTGTCAGAGTGGTTAAACTCCAGAACAAATAGCGTAGGGAAGCTGTGGAATCTCCATCATTGGGGATTTTTAAGAGGAGGCTGGACAAACACCTCAGGGATGGTCTACATAATACTGAGTCCTGCCTTGAGTGCAGGGGACTGGGCTAGGTGACCTTCCAAAGTCCCTTCCAGTTCTATGATTCTATGAACCAAAGGCCAGTGAAGAGCAGAATCAAAGGAGTCACTCTGGGAGATTCTCCCTGTCACTGTCCCCAAGGCAGCTCTTTCAGGTTAACTAAGTTGTTTGAAGCTTTAGCCTTTGTAGAGTCTCTCCTGGGAGTGCCCCTTTCATGGGCTGGGCCTAGTTTTAGCCTTTGGGAAGCGTGACCCCGGGGGCTCTGAGACGGGGCCTTCTTGCCTCAGCACATCTTGTTTCTTTCTGTGGCTCCCCAGTGAGTCCAAATGAGTAGATACTCCTGATAGAGACTGTGAACATAAGAAGGGCCCACTGCATCAGAGCAATGGTCCATCTGGCTCAGTGGCTAATGCCAGGTGCTTCAGAGGGAAAGAACAGAACAGGTAACCATCAAGTGATCCATCCCGTCAACCATTCCCAGCTTCTGGCAAACAGAGGCTAGAGACACCATCCCTGCCCAGCCTGCCTGTGACACTGGCAGATGAGGTGTTAGCTCTTACACAAGCCTCTATGTCTTAACTGAACATGGACAAACGCACAGTGGAATGAGTCTGACTCACCTGTGTTAGTATTGTTAAAACAGGTATTAGGATTATAAGAACATGTTTAGACTTCGTTAAATGCTTGTGAGTTGCTGCCTGAGTTAACATCTGACTAGCTCCATTGTGAGTCTCTGTGGCTCTGTAAATCACCAGACAGGAGAGAGACTTTACCTAGGTGAAGTGCTGATTGGCAACAGAATGCATTACACCCTGCCTGGCAGGAAAGGTCCATCCACACCAGAGAGACTATTATGGGACGTTAAAGAAGACACAAGGCTGTTGTTGTGCTCTTGATTTCCCATTAGCTGAGCTGGCAGCTCAGAGCACATGGCAGGAAGGGGATGAAAAACCCCACACAGAAGGAACTGATTATCTGTATGCTGCTTGGACTCTGGGGGGCAAAGTTTTTACGCATCAGGAAGAGATCCCCAGCTGATTAGCCGGGGTTAGTCCTAAGGAAGATATAGAGCTTGCTTATTACAGAAGCTTCTATTGCCTTTGAAATCTAAGACTGCAACTCGTCTGCATCTATAGGATTACCTGCTTTAACTTCGTAAACAACTCAGGGGAAAGAGAGATCAGGGAGGGACCTGCTGCCAGTTGTCAGTCAGAATAGGAGAAAAGCCATGAGTCACATCTGCCATAATGATTCCACATCTGCAGGGAACAATCCTGAACTTGGAGAGCTCATAGGGTCTTTGTAGGGCATCCCAAATGTTTCCTGCATTCCCACACAGTTGTTGAGTTGGTTTAACCAATTCTTCACCTGTGCAGGCAGCTCTTGGAAGCACTTCTTTCTCAGAGCCCTGGAGGTCTGGGACCCACGGCTCTTCCCCTCGTTCCAGCTGCAAGATCACATCAGGTTTGGAATTTGGAAACCTTACTGCAGGCAAAGAAAACAAGGGAGGTCAGTGGAATTTGTGGGATACTTGTCACAAAGAATATTCTATGGTTTTAACCCCCAGCTCATTTTTAAGCAGTAACATCCCAAGGCCAGCTTCCTTGGCTCCAAGAGGCAGGAGAGTTATTATAATAAATCATATTCATTACCTTAGTGCCTAAGGACCAACTAACAGTGGGTCCCCATTGTGCTAGGACAAGTACAAACCCAGAATAGTAGCTGGGCCATGCCTGAAGAATTTACAATCTAAATCATAAGACAGACACAGAATGGGGGAAGGGGTAGAACCCACTGTTAGGTGTATTTTTATCACTTAGCTAGTTACAGGGTGTAGATGAGCAGACTCACCCCTGCGGTGCCTTCTGCTAGTGACTCCTGGGAATTAGCTCATTCCAGCTCTGGAGCGCCTTCTGCAGGCCGGTGATCCACCTGTCCTCTGGCCCCCCTGCCCCTCCCTGGACCGGTGTCCCTTTATTTGGGGTGCTATCCACTGGCAGAACCCGACCAATCTGGGTCTCCTCCCAGGGGAACCCCAAGCCACTATCCCCACTTTGCCTCAGTTACTGCCTAGTCTCCATCTAGCCCCGTTCACTGGGGCAGGCTGCAGTGTCAGCCACTCACCATAGGCAAAGGGTTTGGACCTGCTGCCTTTGCCGACCCCTAGGCTGCCTCTGCAACCCCCAGTACCTGTTGGCTTTGTGCTAGGCCGCAGCCTGGGGCTTTCCAGGCAGGAGCTCCCCAGCTTCTCTGCCTTTCCCCAGCCCTGCTCCACTCAGGTCCCCTGTGTCCAGCTCCCTGCAGCCAGGCCCTTCTTCCTCTACAGGCAGAGGAGACTCTTGTCTGCCCAGTTGTCTGTCTTTCTAGGGCCAGCTGAGTCTGTCGGGGGCATGGCCCCAGCTGCAGCCACTTCCCCCAATCAGCTCAGCCTAAAGGCTGCTTTCTCCAGCCACAGCCCCCTCCCAGGGCTGTTTTTAATCCTTCAGGGCAGGAGAAAGGGACCAGCCTGCTACACAGGGGTATAAAAACAAAGAATCAAAATCTCAGTCTGCCTGTGTCTGGGCCTTCTCGCACTAGGATCATCTGAGGCCTTGTTCTTAGGCTAAGGCCTTTGGCTAAGCAGCAGGGACAGCCATCAGCTGGGAAACGAAGTGTCACATCTTCACATCCCAAACCAGTCACACTGAAATAAGGTGCTACTGGGCTGTTAGGAAGAGGATCCTGTCCTGATAGCGCCCATCACCACCAGATAAAGAAACAGATCTTAAGATGGTTAATGAAAACTTAGTTTGACAGCAGCCTGTCTAGCAAGAAATCACTTCTCAATGGTTGTGGTTGTGAAACCCTCATTTCTGTATTGTTTTATCTTTATGGCCACCACTTTTACAATGTTAATCAATCTGGTTCTCTAATTGTTTCTATCTGCTGTATAATTAATTTTGCTAGGTGTAAGTTAATGAGGGTGGTGGGATACAATTGGTTAGAGAATTATGTTTCAATGTGTTAGGATTGGTTAGTTAAATTTCAGTACAATGATTGGTTAAGCAAAGGTACAGCTGAGCATATTACTATATAAACTGAGTCAAACAGGAGGGGGAACAGGAACAGGGAACGGGGACACAGGCAAGGCTCTGCGGTGTCAGAGCGGGTAAGGAGGATACGCCGCCGAAGACCCCAGGCCCCGTGGGTGACAATCATTCCCTTGTCTCTGTCGGGTATTCCATTGATGTAGGTTACTCCCAGCCAGTCCTTAATGACCCATTCATATCACCCCATGACAGCTACGTGACAAAACACCTCACGTCTCCTGCTCTTTAGAATCATAGCAATAACAATCACAGCAGGAAACTGAGGTGTGTATTGGCATCATACAAGTATTATCAAAAGTCCCACCTCTGTCTCAGACACACTGCTCACAGCCCCTGGAGAGAAAGCAAAGCACAGGAACTGGCCGTTAGTCCAGTGAACACAGTGGAGGACAAGCTGCAATCCTCACACCCTGGTCAAACAGGAGAGGCAGGTGGGTCCCTGCCCATAGAGAGGGGCTGGCTGGAGGCCTGATACATGAGGGGCCATTCCGTGAGCAGACCATGGAGGCAGGTCAAAGGCTTCGCTACCCCAGAACTGTGACATCACAAAAGCACATTTTGGGGAATTAGGAAATCTAGTGACTCAGGGGTAATGGGAGGGGGAATTAAACTCCCCCAGTGGGAGGAGAAGGCTGGGGAATTACACACTAACATTCAGGAGCAACAGCCTCTAATTCTTCCGGAAAAGGAGAAGGTCAGAAACAAGAACTGGGCCAAGCAGCCTCAGGAGGGACAGGCTCAGAGATCCAAGGAGCCTGGCGGGAAGACAGCTCGTGGCTGCTGCAGATGGGGAGAGGGGGGACAAGACTCTCTCCAAACTCTCATTCTTCTTGACCCCGACCTGATTTTACGATCTATGACACAGTATCACGTCTTGTGGGCAATTTCATACTCGCTAGAGGTAACATGTCATGATCAGAGAATCACTTATTAGCTTGGACCATGCGTGGAGGGGCAAGAAGGTGAACACAGATAAATGGGTTATTAAGGGCAGGTCGACACTACAGCCGGGATTGACACTCTGAGATCGATCCAGCCGTGGTTGATTTATCGGGTCTAGTAAAGACCTGCCAAATCAACTGCAGATCGACTGCAAGTCGCTTTCCAGTTCTCTGCTCCAGACTCTACCCGTGAAGGTCTCCCGTGTACCCCCCTCAGTGCACACACTGCTGTAACTTGACCTAGGATATGTCCACTCCAGCTATGTCATTCATGTAGCTGGAGTTGCGCAGCGCAGGTCGACAGACCGCGGTAGTGTAAACATAGCCTAAGCTTGCTACAGTTCAGGGCCTTATATTAAGCTGAGGCTTTGTGAGAGTGGTTATGCTGAAGCCTGGGATTTACCTGAGGTTTGGGTAGGGATTCAGGGTTAAGGTCTGGGATCCCCACAGCTCTAGATCCCCAAACCTCTCCTCCCGCCCACTGACCCACCCAGCCCACTTCCTGGGTGCCCTTCCCACACTCCCCTCCCTTCTTCCCATTACTCTCAGCCGTCACCACCTCCCAGCACCTTGGGAGCTTCTTGTGTTCCCTCCTCGTCTCTCACAACCTCCTCCCTCTCTGCTGATACTTAGCTCTAACCCTGCACACACACCCCATGTCCTGGCACCCCAGAATTATGTACTCCCCCCCTTCTGCTCCTCTACCACAGCTCTGTTCTCCCTTCACCTGAATGGCAACATTATGTGCTCTCCTATCAAAAGAGGAGCTCATCTGACTGCCACACAAGCCATGAATGAATCACACACCTATTTATTTAATTTAGAATTCTACAGGAGGCATATTTTCCTATTAAAATGAGGAAAAGGCATGAAAGCTGCAGTTACTAATGTAGTTGCTAATGTAGCCAAAAGGATACATTCAATGCAATTTTAAAATGACTGACGGCACCAAAAAGGCACATGTCCAAAAATGATACTAGTGGGTGGGAGATAAGGCAAAAAAAAGGGGGGGCAAGGAAACTTGTCAAAACTTGTATGAAGAATAAAGGTATAAAGTTATTACTACTCAGGTTCTTCAGAGACCCCACAGCTTCTAATAACCCAGGGGACAGGACTTCTTACCCAGCGAGGTCACCGTCTCATAGTTCTCCTGCATGACATCCCAGTAGAGGGCTCTCTGAACAGGGTCCAGCAGAGCCCATTCCCCCTTGGTGAAGTACACAGCCACCTCCTCGAAGGTCACCGACCCCTGAAAGAGCAAGAGTCCAACACTCAGTACCTGCTGCCCCACTCACAACCCCACTACTCACAGAACAGCAGCACCAGGTGAATGGAAGCTCCGGGAGGCACATGTTAACAGTGTCCCACCCCACCTTGCTTAGAGCAGCCAGGTGGCATCAGAGGGTAGAAAGAGAGAACCTTTGTGTCTCCCAGCTGACAGACGGAGGCAGAGTCTTCACATTTATCATATAGCTACTAGCCAGAGCTTAATATAGGAGATGGAGCTGTCTCTGGACCCTGCTGGTAGCTCCCTGGTAGGAATCCCAACACTCTTTAAATAAAATATATGGAAGACAGGGGAAGTCAATAGTAAAGACTATAAGTTAGACGGTCAGAATTGTAGAAAATTGTTAAGGGAAGTTATCAGAAATCAATGATCAACCAATGAAAAGAAGAAGGAAGTTTTAAGAAGTACAAAATTAATCCTAACAGTGGTAGTGGTACATTACTAGATGGAAATGGCAGAATTATCAACAATCATGCAGAAGAGGTAAAACTATTCAATAAATATTTCTCTCCTGGATTTGGAGAAAAACAGATGATGTAACTCATATCATAAGATGTTGACGCTGACAGTCTTTCCATTCCAACAATAACTCACGAGGATGTTAAACAGCAGCTATTAAAGGTTAGATGTGTTTAAATCAGTGAGTCCAGATAACTAGAGTTCTGAAAGACCTGCTGGAGGAGCGTGGTGGACTGTTAATGTTGATTTTAATTAGGACTTGGAACACTTGGGAAATTCCAGAAGACTGGAATAAAGCTAATGCTGTGCCAATATTTAAAAACTATAAAAGAGATGATGCAGCTAATGACAAGTGTGTCAGTCTGAAATCGATACTGGGCAAGAGAATGGAGCAGCCGATACTGGATTTCATTAATAAAGAATTAAAGGAGGGTAATATGATTAGTACCAATTAAAAGGTGTAGACACAATAGATCCTATCAAACTAACTGGATATCCTTATTGGATGAGATCAAAAGTTTGGTTGCAGCTAACAGTACTGATGTAATATACGTAGGCATATGAGTTGCTTCAGCACAATATTTTGACTAGAAAGGTACAAAATACACACGGCATACATTAAATAGATTAAAAACTGGGATTGTAAATAGGGAACCATGGTGGAATGGATTTCTTTCTAGCGGGTTCCCGGAAGGATTGGATCTTAGCCCTGTGCTATTTAACATTCTTATCAATGACCTAGAAGAAAATATAAAATCATCACTGATAAAGTTTGTAGTTGCCACAAAGATTGGGGGTGTGGGAACTAATGCAGTGTCAGTAGGTTCAGGTTTCAGCACCGGGAGTCTGGGAAAGTTTCCCAGCCCTGACTGGAGGGTTATTTCCTGTTCCACAAAGACGGGAAGTTCCATTCCCAACTCCTGTGCCTTAAAATTAGGCCGTATCTCACACTACACCCCCATATTCAACATAGTGGCAGAATTATAATATGATTAGGACATAATTATGAGGCATTTTGTACAAGATGAGTCGTGCGGTGTCACTGGAAAAGTTTATGATTTGCTGAATATGATTATCCTACTTTTGTGCATGGATCATGTTTGTATCTGAAGTTATGGATATTGACTCTGTATCTGTCTTTCAAAGGTGCTTACTCTGGGTAACACCCACAACAAGCCTTTCAGGTAGAACAATGAAGAAGCCAGACAGTGCTGATGGCTCATCAACAAAGACAATGGACTGTGGAATCGCTTAGCCTTCCTGTGAATGTTTCAGCCAGCCTATGAGTCATGGCTACTATGACTCAGCAGGGCACTCTAGGGCATGTGACCAGACCACATGACAATTAACTTCATTTTGGTACCTGTATTTTTCCACAAACTGGACTGGGAACTGAGTTTGGAACAAAGGGTTCCTGCCATATGGAAAAGCTACATAAGGTGGTGGTGGGGGGGGGGTGTCATCATCTCTTGGCCTCATTCCCCACACAAGAGAACTCCTGGAAGCACCTGAGGAACAAAGACTGAACTGGGGGATGTGCTGGTCCCAGGGCAAAGGGATTTCTAGCTTGTGTATGGAAACTTGGGGGACTGCTTGTACCATCAGTCAGGGTGAGAAACTGCTAATTCAAATTCTATCCATCCAATATGTTAAGCTTGGTTTGAGTTTTTGGTTACTTGCTAAGTAATCTGCTTTGATCTGTTTGCTAACACATATCGCTGGGAAATTGGCTGTTCTCTTCTATCTGTCCTTGAGTGGCTCAGGTAAAGCACTCAGGTAGCTTAGTTGGATGCATTGTGCCACCTGCTGTCCTACTGGGTGATAACAAGGCTGAATCTCCAGCAAAGCCGTGTGAGCAGGGCCAGCCCAGCTTGAGGGTTCGAGGGCACAGTGGTTCCCAGAAGCCCCCCAGACTGCACCCCGAGGTGACAACCCATCACACCCTAGAGTACACAAGACTTGGAAGTATTGTCACAATCTGTCCCCTCCTTTCTCCTCCAAGCAGAACCCACCACCAGCTCCTGAGAATCCCTTACCTGAGCCAGCTCCACTGCAGCCATTTCCTTCCCCCTGAGAGGATGGGATGATCTGGAGCAAAACATGGACGTTATTCTGTAGCCTGCTGGGGTGAAAAGGGCAAGGTGTAAGAATTCAGACGGGGCTTTTGTCCATTCCACAAGCTGATTCCCCCCAGCATTTTCCCCTGCTAATGGACATTCTAGGTTCTGCCACACTGTGAAACACAGAGTGACCGTATCCCAGTACAGGCCTAGCGCCCTCCCACCAGGGTGTAACCCTCTGAGACATGGTGAAACCCTCCCAGCAGTAGAATCGCTGTCTTACACTTATCAAGTTTACGGGTGATACCAAACTGGGAGGGGTTGCAAGTACTTTGGAGGATAGAACTGAAATTCAAAATCATCTGGACAAACTGGAGAAATGGTCTGAAGTAAATAGGATGAAATTCAATAAGGACAAATCCAAAGTGCTTCATTTAGGTAGGAACAGTCAGTTGCACACATACAAAATGGGAAATAACTGCCTAGGAAGGAGCGCTGTGGAAAGGGATCTGGGGGTCCTAGTGGATCACAAGTTAAATATGAGTCAACAGTGTTGCAAAAAAAGCAAGTATCATTTTGGGATGTATTAGCAGGAGTACTGTAAACAAGACACGAGAAGAAATTCTTCTGCTCTACTCCGCACTGATTAGGCCTCAACTGGAGTATTGTGTCCAGTTCTGGGTGTCACATTTCAGGAAAGATGTGGACAAATTGGAGACAGTCCAGAGAAGAGCAACAAAAATGATTAAAGGTCTAGAAAACAAGACCTATGAGGGAAGATTGAAAAAAAACTGGGGAAGACTCAGAGGGGATGATCACAGTTTTCAAGTACATAAAAGGTTGTTACAAACATGCCAGAGAAAAATTGTTCTTCTTAACCTCTGAGGATAGGACAAGAAGCAATGGACTTAAATTACAGCAAGGGCGGTTTAGGATGATTAGGAAAAAAAACTTCCAAACTGTCAGAGTGGTTAAGCACTGGAATAAATTGTCTCGGGAGGTTGTGGAATCTTCATCACTGGGGATATTTAAGAGCAGGCTGGACAAACACCTGTCAGGGATTGTCTAGATAATACTGAGTCCTGCCTTGAGGGCAGGGGACTGGCCTAGATGACCTCTCGAGGTCCCTTCCAGTTCTATAATTCTAAGAACCAAAGGCCAGAGAAGAGCACAATCAAAGGAGTCACTTTGGGGGATTCTCCCTGTCACTGTCCCCAAGGCAGCTCTCTCAGGGTAACTAAGTTGTCTGATGCTCCAGCCTTTATCCAGTCTCTCCTGGCAGTGCCCCCTTCATGGGCTGGGCCTAGTTTTAGCCTTTGGCAAGCGTGACCCCGGGGGCTCTGAGACTGGGCCTTCTTGCCTCAGCACATCTTGCTCCTTTCTGTGGCTCCCCAGCAAGTCCCAATGAGTAGATACTCCTCATACAGACTGTGAACATAAGAGCTGCCCACTGCGTCAGACCAATGGTCCATCTAGCTCAGTGGCCAAGGCCAGGTGCTTCAGAGGGAATGACCAGAACAGGGAATCATCCAGTGATCCACCCGGTCACCCATTCCCAGCTTCTGGCAAACAGAGGCTAGAGACACCATCCCTGCCCAGCCTGCCTGTGACACTGCCAGATGAGGTGTTAGCTCTTGCAAAAGCCCCCATGTCTTCACTGAACAGGGACAAACGCATCGCTGAAATCAGTCTGACTCACCTGTGTTAGTATTAGGTATTAGGATTATAAGAATGCGTTTACACTTTATTGAATGCTTGTGAGTTGCTGCCTGGGTTAACATCTGACTAGTTGCATTGGGAGCCTCTGTGGCTCTGTAAATCACCAGACAGGAGAGAGACTTTACCTAAGTGAAGTGCTGATTGGCAACCGAATGCATTACACCCTGCCTGGCAGGAAAGGTCCATCCACACGAGATAGACTATTATGGGACGTTAAAGACGACAAAAGACTGTTGTTGTGCTCTTGACTTCCCAGTAGCTGAGTTTCCAGCTCAGAGCACATGGCAGGAAGGGGATGAAAACCCCCACACAGAAGGAACTGATGATCTGTATGTTGCTTAGACTCTGGGGGGGCAAAGTTTCTAGGCATAAGCACGAGATCCCCAGCTGCTTAGCCGGGGTTAGTCCTAAAGAATATGCAGAGCTTGATTATAGAAGCTTCTATAACCTTTGAAATCTAAGACTGCAACTCGTCTGCATCTATAGGATTACCTGCTTTAACTTTGTAAACAACTCTCCTTTCCTTTTAAATAAGTCTTAATACAGGTTATGACAGGACTGGCTACAAGTGTTGTCTTTGTTGTGAGATCTAAGATTCAATTGACCTCAGTAAGTGACTGGTCCTTTGGCATGAGGTCAGGCTTGACAAAGCCCTGGCTGGGATGATTTAGTTGAGGATTGGTCCTGTTGGTGTCACTAGGCATAGATAACTCAGGAGAATGGCTCTGGGCCTATGTGAACCAAAGTACCTCTATGTGAAGTGCTGCTGTTAGCCTTACTAAACTTTTGTAACCTCTTGTGCTATGTGCTGACTGCTAGCAGCTGCAAGGCCAGTTGGTACTAAATGCAGCCAATACTAGATAAGATAGGCGGAAAGCAGATGCTGTAATTAAAGTTATATGCAGGAGAAAGTAGCCCCCACACAGTGGAAAAGTACAGATAAAGAAAAACAAGGGGTATAAATGCTGGGACCCCGCCTGCGTGTGGGTGTGTAGGATTTGAGATTGCTATTTCTCCCTTGCACCTTATTTGGGCTCAAATAAACTTGGTTTGCTTCTCCATCCTGGTGTGTTAATTAGTGCGACGACACGGACCTGCAACGAACCCCGCTGTTGCCTCCTCGGGCCGTCTGGCCGGCAACAGTCCTGCTTTGAGCAGGGGGTTGGACTAGATACCTCCTGAGGTTCCTTCCAACCCTGAGATTCTATGATTCTATGACTGGCAGTAACCTGAACCTTGCTGTGATTCGTGGGGTAAGGCAGTGGTTCTCAACTAGGGTCCTGGGCCGCTGGGGCCGCTAGCAGGTTTCAGGGCAGGGGCCAAGCAAGGGCAGCATTAGACTCACTGAGGCCCAGGGCAGAAAGCTCCAGTCCCAGCGCATGGGGCTGAAGTCCAGGGCCCTGAGCCCCACCACCCGGGGCTGAAGCCAAAGCCTGAGTAATGTAGATTTGTGGGGCCCCTGTGGCATGGTGCCCCGAGAGAGGAAGAAAGTGCCCTGAGGACACAGCCAGAGGGTTGAGCCCTGACACACGACTGGCTCAGAGGGTCTCTGCCGTCAGGAAGGGCTGCAGCGAGGAAGCCTGGCAACTGATGGTTGGAGGGTGAAGAGGTTTGGGGTGCAGCGGGGAAGAAGCGTCTGGGACTGGATAACCTGGGGCTGGGCAGTCTCCATAGGGGACACTTGCTCCTCCTGTGCCCTTTCCACACCCTCTTGCGAGGCGAGAATGACCACCCTGTCCCCACCCCCAGCGGCAGCCGTGTCTCAGGACTCTCCCCAGTTGCACCCACTAACTCTCCTCCCATTTGGGGTATAGCTCGGGGAACAAATTACCACCAAGATGAACCCAGCTGGCTGCTGCCTGTTCTGGTGCCACAGGGGCCTCTGGTGGGTGAAACGCAGAACTGTAGCACTTCTCAGGCAGAACGTATCTTCTTCAAGCCAAAAAAAAGGAATTCTGCGCTGGACGTGAATTCTGTGCGTACGCAGCGGTGCAGAATTCCCACATGAGTAACTCACACCTGGCACAAACACAACCTGCTCACTCCCATCTCTTCTCCCTATGTGTCGAGTCCCAGAGCTGCTGCTGTCATTAATGCACACAGGCTTTCACTCCCGTTAGTGCTGGCAAGACCCAATCCAGCGACAGGACTGAACCCTTATTTTCCTATCACATGGGACAGTCTCAGCTAAGGGGGAGGTGTGATGGGGAGGGGGTACAAAGGGGAAAGTTGTTGTACCCATGTTGGTCCCAGGATAGCAAAGAGGTATTTTTAATTGGTTCTAAAAAAATTACCTCCCCCACCTTGTCTCTCCAAGAGATCTGAAAGTGGCAAGAGGAGACAAACAGGAAGACAGAGCTCAGGACTCTAAACCAAACATTTCAAACCCCTGGAAGAAACTACATTTCCCTTCTGTGCCCCTGGGTATGTTTGTATCCTCTATGAGGGACCACCCCATTCCCCTCACAGCAGCAACGGGAGACTGCAGCCAGCCCCAGATGGTCTTTCCCAATCCTGGGATGTTTGTTGTGACAAAGTTTGTGTGTGGTGGGTGCACGGGCTGGGGACACCCGGACTGATCTGCAGATTGGAAAGTCAGGGCAACTCTAGCACAGCTTGGGGGCTGTGGGCAGGGGGAGCAGTTCTGGAGCTGGGCCTCTGTCCTCTCTAGCTCCCATGGCAGATGGCTCTGGCAGCATCAAGTGGGTCCATCACTGCAGAGGAAGGTTGGGGTAGTGTCTGAGATCAGGGTGAGAATTGGAGGGGGGTCTATGCCCAAGAATGGGGGATGGAATTCACCTCCCCACCCCTCTGCAGAGCTCAGCAACTAGGGATTTATCCAGTGAAGTGAAATTCACTCTGGGTGACTTTGAGGCAGCCACGGAAAGCTCCTTATGCCTTCGGTTCCACACTGGCCCCAGGAGTCGACTAGTTCTCCCTCCCCAGACTGCCGGGGGCAGCCAGGGATCATTAGTGGGTTATGGGAATTAGAAGATGAAAATTCACTAACAATTATATTTGTGTGTTTATTATTAAATCCCCAGACACCCACCAATCCCCGTCCTCCTTCCGATGAGCTATAAATATCTAAGGGACTCAGCTACTGATCCTGCAGTCAGTTCAGCCCTTCCCACTTGCTACAGCAGCACTGTTAAGGACAGGGCAAGGAAACATGGAAATACTTTGAACCAAATTCCAGAAGCTGCTGAGCATGGAGAAGTTAAAATGAAACCAAGATTCCGTCTCTCCAAGGACCTAGTGCAAAATAACAGACGCTCCCCAGAAATCTGAAATGGCCACTTCATAACTGATAAAATGTTCTTAATCTGTTCACTTCTGGGAATTACCACTAAGAGAAACAACCCAGTGACGGTGATTTCCTGAGGAAAAGATCTCATGTGTCTTTAGATCATACCGATTTGTAACCTGGAACGATATACACTAAAATGCCTAATTCGTAGCCCTACGGCAATTGCCTGGTGTCACTACAGGGCAGAATTAAGGTTGGTGCCTTAGTTGTGAATTTCCATCCCCTAGCATATTGCAATTGCTGGTAAGTGGGTTTGACAAAATTCATTGTGTCCATTTCTTTCTTTTAATTTCAATAGATAGCGATATTTATTTTTAAGCCCTTTTTTCAATGTTTACAATTTCAATGTTCAGAGCTGTGGGAAGTTATGGGGGTCGTCAGACAACAATTATTTAATAACAGTAACTGCTGAGAGTCCAAAAGCCAAATCATAGAACTGTTCAAAGAGAAATTGTCAATGTCACACCCAAAATATACAGTGTAAATATCCTTAAATCAAACTCCACTTTCTCCTGAAGCATTTCTGTATATTACCTATATCAATATTTTTTCGTGTGTGTGTGTGTACAGTGAAATTAACATCTGCTGCAATTTATTCATAAAAATCCAATCCTTTCAAGCATAATTTTAAGTAACGAAGTACTTGAAGTCTTTCACTTCCTAGACTGGAATGTTTCACTTCAGGATAATTACACCCTCCCTGTGATGTATTTTACTCTCAGTAGTGTAACCCCCTCGCGATGTAGCTCCTGTCTAGGAGCTCTGCTGAAGCCAGTGGCATTAAGATCAGGTGACACACTGACATGAGCAGAGACACATGGGGGAGGGAGAAGGATGAGGTAACATGGAGGCTACCAGAGTTGAACGTGGCCGTAAGAGCAAACGCTCTCTCAGCCTCTCCTCTCTCCCACCTCCCAGGGTCAGTAATTCTGAATCGTTCCCTGAAATCTAAATAGCCCCAGTATGAGAGACAGTGATTAACGCAGGTACCTTAGGGGCTGCAGCGCCAACCCCCTGCCTGGATGAGGAGGGTGAAGAATTGCAGTAGAAATGGGTTAGGCTGGGAGAGGGCACAGCTGATGGGGGACTGGGAGCTGAGTTGACCAAGAGACCAGAACTCATGGGGGGGTTGGGAGAAGAAGTCAACAGGAATGAGTAGAGGCATTTCAGTGTATTTTCCCCATTAACCATTCTGCCATGTAGACTCAGACTTTGTCAGAAGGGACCATTATGATCATCTAGTCTGACCTCCTGCACAAAGCAGGCCACAGAATCCCACCCATCCACTTCTATAACAAACCCCTAACCTACGTCTGAGTTACTGAAGTCTTCAAATTGTGGTTTGAAGCCCTCAAGCTGCAGAGAATCCTCCAGCAAGTGACCCATTTGGGCTTTGGCTACACTTGCAAATTTGCAGCGCTGCAGCAGGGTGTGAAAAAACACCTTCTCCAGCGCTGCAAATTGAGGCGCTGCAAAGCGCCAGTGTGATCAGAGCCCCAGCGCTGTACATTAATCCCCACAGGGAGGTGGAGTACGGACAGCGCTGGGAGAGCTCTCTCTCAGCGCTTTGAAGTGCTAAGTGTAGCCAAAGCCTTGGAAACTTTTCATTCACATCTAAACACCTTGGAGCTAAGCTGGGTTGATGCACTTCCACTTACAGTGGTACAGTTGTAATTAGGTGCTTAATCAGATGCTCATGCAGCACAAAGCAGGCAATAATGGGTGTGCTTCCATTCATTAACTTGACTGTGTGCTGTGCATCGCTTTGAAAAAAAGATGCTGTGAGGGAGTGTCAAAATTGTAGGCATTAAGAAATGGTAAGTAGGTGTCAGTTCATTTCTCATGCGTTTCTCTCCTAATTTTAATGTCAGTTTTGAATCAGTATTAATACCATGTTGTTTTAACAGAAGTAGGGTCCATTTGTATAATTGTTTGCAAGATTTCATTGGATATTGTGAACCAGCCGTCTTCACCTTTTATTTTCAGATTCCTAAATACAACCCAGCACACCTCTCCTGACAGACTGCAGGCCCTGGCCGGTGATTTGTCAATTGGAAGTGACAGAGGAGGAGAAAGACCTGGGTGTATTGGTTGATCACAGGATAATTATGAGCTGCCAATGTGATGCAGCCGTGAAATAGGTTAATGCAGTCCTAGGATACATCAGGTGAGGTATTTCCAGCAGACACATGAAAGGGCTAGTACTGTTATACAAGGCACTGATGAGACCTCATCTGAAATACACCTCTACCTTCTGCCCTTCAAGCCTGTGAGTCTATAAGCTGTGCCTTGCGTTGCACAGACACTGATGGAGATCAGGGCCCCATCGTGCAGCACATGGCAGAGACCCTGACTGAGATCAGCAGCCCCATTCTGCTGGGCTCTGCACAGACAGAGAGGGACAGTCCTTGCCCCAAAGAGATCACAATCCAAGTAGACAATGGGGAGGAGGAAAACAGAGAGGGGCTGTGACTTCCCCCAGGTCACCAAGCAGGTCAGGGACAGAGCCAGGAACAGATCCCGTTAACGCCAGAGCCCCGTCACTCGCAGCTTGGAAAGGTCCCCAGACCCCACTGTATTAGGCTGCAGGAAGAGGTGGTTTGTCCATGGATGCACAGGCTGTCTTGGCAGGCAGCTCAGCTGTGGTCCCTGCACACAGCTGGGGGGTGTCCCCTGGGTCAGGAGAAGTCAGTGTCCAGTCCTGTGGGGCTGTGCTCCTGGCTCATACCTCCAGCACTCACTGCTGCCCCTCCCTTCCCAGCTGCACTGTTCAGCCAGCCCCAGGCCTCAGGGAGGTCACTGCCCCCCATCCCCCATCTCCTGCAAGCTTTCAAACAGGGACATGGTGCACCAGTGCCAGAGTGCACTAGTGTAAATTCTGTCTGTACTAAGGGTTTGCACCAGTGCCTAAAACACCAGGGTGGCAGAGACCTTCAGTGCCCAAAACAGCAGTACGGTGGCACTAGAACTGGGATCTATTTCTAGCTCGGTCACGGACAGCCTGGGTGACCTTGGACACGTCAATGTTTCTCCTCCCAACTTTAGTCTCTTTACCCAGCTGCCACTCACTGGGGTCTCCTCTCTCTCCAGAGCTGCTCACCACTACAGTCTGTGTGGGTGTCCCCAGAGCTAAGGCAGGTCAGCTCGGGAACAGTCTTACAAGGGGGGCTGGGGAGTCTCTTTCCCTGGAAGTTTTTAAGAACAAGTAGGACAAAGCTCTGTCAGAGATAATCTACAGATACTTGGTCCTGCCTCGGCAGAGAGAGCTGGACTTGATGACATCTTGAGGTCCCATCTAGCCCTACATGTCTAGGATGCCATGCAATATATACATATAAAACAACATACAGAGAAAAACCGCACGACAACATGATGTCAGGCCATTCAAAAAACAACAACAACAAAACAAAAACCTACATTGCACAGCATAAAATGACACAATACTAAGGAGAAGAAAGCAACACAATGCAAACTAACACACCTTAGGACAAAAGTACACAATGCAAAATAGGTGAACTCAAATCAACACAACACAGACACCAAACAAGTTGAGGCAAAACAATGCACCATAAAACTATGGAACACAACATGGGGCAATCACAGTTCCAAATGGCACCATGCAAAACAGCTCAGCGTAGAACAGGACACAGCACAAAAGAGAATTATTTCAGTAATGGCCTGGAAGGGATCTTGAGAGGGCGTCTACTCCAGCCCCTTGTGCTGAGGTAGAACCAAGTGTTAGGATATAGATATTCAGGCCTGTCTGCAAAGGCCTGTACTTTAAGAATGTAGGTGTATTCTTATCACTTAGCTAGTTATAGAGGTATAAAAGAAGGAATCAAAGATCACTGTCTGTGGAATAGCCTTCTCTTACTGTGACAGGCTAAGGCCTTCAGCCAGTACAGGGGTGCGACGTGATCTGGGCCGGGGTCAGTGCAGTGCCAGACCCAACCGGGACACAGATCTCAGTCGAGGTTTCTGAAGTGCCCAGCACAATGGAGGCAGCGGTTTGGGTCACAGTCATGCGCTGCCTGGCACAAGGAGGGCCGTGATCTCGGTCCAGGTCTCAGTTTTACCTGGCACAACAGTGGGGTCTGATCTCACCTGGGGTCTCTTCAGCGCCTGGCAGAACAGGGCCCAGATCTCAGTTGGGGTCTCTGCAGCACCTGGCAGAACAGGGCCACACTCAGTATGATAAGAGCCCTGATCTCAGTCACACACCTGGAGAGAAAAGTGGGAAGATTTTTGAGAATTTGATCTCAGTATTTCAGAACTGAGGAGAAAATGGGGCACAAACTAAATTTTTGCTAATGTGAGGCTACGTCTACACTACCCGCCGTATCGGCGGGTAGCGATCGATTTTTCAGGGATCGATATATCGCATCTCATCTAGACGCGATATATATATCCCCCCCAACGCGCTCTATCGATTCGAACTCCACCGCCCGAACGGCGGTGGCGGCGTCGATATGGAGAGCCCCGGACATCGATCCCGTGAGGACGGGTAAGTTATCGATATAAGATACTTCGACTTCAGCTACGTTATTCACGTAGCTGAAGTTGCGTATCTTATATCGATTTTTCCCCTTAGTGTAGACCAGCCCTGAGACAGAAGCACCAACATCTGGGAGATTTTGTGTCACCATTTAACAGTTGAAGAGAAAAGATGGGAAATTTGAGGGGATTATACAAGGATATTGAATCAACAACAGAATGGGACGGATTCTTCTTGCCCCACACTCACAGGGCCAGCAGGGAGCCCTGGGTGATGTCTTTTCACAGGGGAAAGGAGTGGGGCTGGAGTGAGAAAGTCACTATCAGTGGGGAGGGCTTGGCAGTGGGGTCTGGGAATGTGACTAGCAAGTGGTGGGGGGTGCAGTGTATATTGGAAAAGGGGTAAAAGAAATGCAAACAAAACATGGTACTTAATTAAAATCCTGTTAGGGCTCCAAAAGGAGCATAGTAGATTGTGCTGCTTTTTCAGATCTTTTGAGCAGTGTTTTGGAGCAGAAGATGAAAGTGAACAGTAATAAGAACCCTGGTGGAAGTGAAATGTGTCCCTTTTGAAACAGTCTCTGAGCTGCTGATAGCTTTGAATCCAGAGGTAAGCCAAGAAAGACTCTGTGTGGATGCAATACCCAGCTGATGGGGGAAGGAGGAAACTGCCATTTGCAGCACAAAGAACCTGAGAATAATGAATGCATCTGGTCAGCAAACAAGCTACTAGAAGACTCAGATTATGGCCCTCCAGAAAAGGGAGGTGAAAAAACAAGTCAAGCCTGAAAATAAGGGGGACAGGTTAACCCTAAGGAGCGTGTGTGTGTGTGTGTACAGAGCAGAAATCTGAAGCTGTGGGAAACTGAGGCACGCCACCTCATAAATTTCATAAATGGTCAGTGAGTGGGGTAATTCACTAGCCTGACTATAGAACAAAATAAGGACAGCCTGAAGGTAATTCTTCTGTTTTTCCTGCAATTAGCAAGGAAATTTGTAAAAGGAATTGGTATTATTATTAAGAAATAATCTGATCCCACCAGGGGGGTGGAAATTGTTTCTTTCGTTTTTCACACACTCTACAACCATGCTGGTGCCAGCGGAAGAATAACCCAGAATACAATGGATCTCTGTTTTGTGATGTTTGTCTGTGGTGTTGGTCTTGCTGCTAGCATGAGGTGGGTGGGGGATGGCTTCAAAAGGCTGACCTGGGGGGAGAGGAAGAGGTGTGTGGGAATGCAAAATGCTCAACTGGGAGGCCAGCACCTGGGTAATGGCTACTATGGTGCCTGGAAATAGAATGGCAACTAAGGTGGGCCCCACAAGCCCTATGGGAATAATGAGAAGGGGAGGAGCTCACTGGGAATCAATGGAGGGGTGATGAAAAATGGTGCACATCAAAGGAAATGTTTGGCTGTGCCCCTATCCTATGACTATGCAAGAGCAGGATCAATGGCCTATGGCAAGGGGTGGACAATTGGGTGTACTGTGTAGGAGGGGTTTTGCTGAAAATGTACATATTTCTGGGGGCACAAATACACCAGCCCCAACCAAACTACACACATCCACACGCTGCTATCTGGACTTTGGTGCACAAATGGATCTGTAAATCTTATTGCTGTGAATAATTGCCTATTTAGCCTTTGAGCTTTTTGTGGCAAGGTCTCTCTGTCCCTGTGGGCATGTCCACACTGCAGTCAGACACCGGCGGCTGGCCCGTGCCCGCTGACTTGGGCTCACACGGCTCAGGCTGTGGGGCTGTTTAATTGTGGTGTCCATGTTCCGGCTGGGGCTGCAGCCCAAGGTCTGGCATCCTCCCACCTCGCAGGGTCCTACAGCCTGGCCCCAGCCCGAGCCCAGACACCTACACTGCAATTAAACAGCCCCTTTGCCTGAGCCCTGTGAGCCTGAGTCACCTGGCATGGGCCAGCTGGGGGTTTTAATGGCAGGTAGAGATACCCTTGGTGTCTGTGCAGCACCTGTCACAATGGGGACCCTGATCTTGGTCAGTGTCTGTGCAGAGCCCTGCGCAACAGGGGCCTGACCTCAGTCGGGGACTCTGCAACTCCCAGCATTGCAGGATCCCGGATTTTGTTTAGGGCCCCTGCAGCATCTGGCAAAATGTGGGGCCAGGATCTCTGTCAGGGTCTGTGCAGTGCCCAGTACAGTGGTGGGGCGGGATCTTCATTAGGGTCAGTGCAGTGCAAGACTCAACGGGGACACAGATCTCAGTCGAGGTCTCTGAAGTGCCCAGCACAATGGAGGCAGCGGTTTGGGTCACAGTCATGCGCTGCCTGGCACAAGGGGGGCTGTGATCTCGGTCCAGGTCTCAGTTTTACCTGGCACAACAGTGGGGTCTGATCTCACCTGGGGTCTCTTCAGCGCCTGGCAGAACAGGGCCCAGATCTCAGTTGGGGTCTCTGCAGCACCTGGCAGAACAGGGCCACGCTCAGTACGATAAGAGCCCTGATCTCAGTCACACACCTGGAGAGAAAAGCGGGAAGATTTTTGAGAATTCGATATCAGTATTTCAGAACTGAGGAGAAAATGGGGCACAAACTAAATATTTGCTAATGTGAGACAGAAGCACCAACATCTGGGAGATTTTACGTCAGCATTTAACAGTTCAAGAGAAAGGAGGGGAAATTGGAGGGGATTATACAGGGATATTCAATCAACAACAGAATGAGATGGATTCTTCTTGCCTCACACTCACAGGGCCAGCAGGTGCTGGGGAGTAGCTGGGACTGGGGAACCTGGGGCTGGGCCGTCTCCATGGGGGACACTTGCTCCTCCCTCCCCTTCCTGGCCCTTCCCAGGCCCCGTTGCCAGCAGAGAGTGGCCCCCCCGGCGCAGCCCAGAGGTGTCCCTGTCTCAGGGCCCCCCCAGCCTCTGCCCATTCACCCTCTGCCCAGCTCAGGAATCACTTGGGGGAACCATTTCCCACCCGCACAAGGACAAATCCCTGCAGGTGGAAATGGGGGGAAACCCCCCAAACCTGAGACCTGAACTGGCCATTGGCAAAGGGGAAAGAAAATGGGGCACAATCAGGGGAGGGGAACAGGGAACTTCTCAGGTGTTGGGGGGGTCACCCTGGGCGCTGCTCGTGGCTCTCTAGGGAGAAAGGGGGCAGGACGGGGAGGAGGGGTCCCCACGGGCGGGGGCAGCGGTAAATCCGAGGGGGATCTCAGCCCCCCCCTTTCTCTCCCCGCTCCTCGGGGGTCACCTGCCCCCCCCGGCCATGTCCGGGCTGCACAGACATTTCCCACCAGCCCCTTTCCCCCCCCCAGCCCCACGCCGGGACCCCAGGGGGGCCGGGCCCCGCCCCCCGGCCCCCCCCGCAGAGCCCCAGGGCAGCGCGGGGCGGGGCCCGGGGGGGGGGGCGCTGGGCTCCTGCGGGGCAGCAGCCTGAGCCCCCGCGGGCGCTGCCCCAGGAGCAGATCCCGGCGCTGCGAGATGCCGGGTCCCCTCCCCGGGCACTGGGGCAGAGTCACCGCCCGGCCCCGCCCCGCCCCCGGGGCTCGCTCCGGGACCTGGAGGCTGCAGCTCTGCAGCGGGGCGGGCGGAGCCCGGGGCGGCCCCAGCGGGGCCGGGCACGGGGGGGTTAATGAAGGGCTCTCCCGCCGCGAACTGCGCATGCCCAGAGCTCCAACGGCACCAACCCTTCTCCGGCCCGGGAGAGGCTCCAACGGCCCCGCGCGAGCCAGGTAGAGCCGCAGGGGCCCGCGCGGGTTTTCAACTCGGCTTGGTCTCTCCCCCTAACGTCACTTCCGTTCCAGGGAGGGTCAGGAACTACATCTCCCAGCCTGCCCCGGGACCTGGGCTGGAGAGAGCGGAAGCGGCAAGGGAGGTCCCCGGGGCCAGCCTGACCCTCCCCACCGCTCATCCTTTCCCACGGCCCCGCCCCTCTCCCAGCCGGTGCCTCTCAGACCCCCCCCCCGCCTTTTCCCGGGGAGCGGCAGAGCTGGGGGGGGGGCTTGTGACCCCCAGGTAATAACCGCACCCCACCCAACCCCCAGCCCTGACCCCGCCCCCGGCAGGAGCGTGTCCGCCCCACGCGTGTCCCCAGCCCTGCCCGCCCCGCGCTGCCCCCGTCCCCACCGCGCTGCCCCGCGGGCTGGAGCAGCCCCCGTGCTGCGCTTCCGGCCCCAGCCATGGCCCAGCTGCCACACAAGGGGCGGAGGCAGGGGCGGGGGGGCGGGAAGGGGCGGCTCCTCCCCAGGCCTGGCCCCGCCCCCGGGCCCCATGCAGGGGGTGGGACACGTGGGGACCCGCCTCAGCCCGGAGGGGGCAGGAGAGGAGCCGGGGCTCCGCAGGAGAAAAGCGGGGACAGGGGCTAGCGTAGCAGCTTCCCCCCCCCCCCCCAGCCCCTGCATTGGGTGTCAGCTGGATCCCAGCTGGATCCCAGCTGCTGCAGCCCGCCCTGGCGAGCGCTGCAGCCCGGGGGGCGGGGGTTGCGGGGCACAGAGAGGGTCTGGAGCGCCTGGGAGCGGAGGTGGGGGGAGGATTGCAGGGCACAGGAAGGCATTAACCCCTCTGTGCCTGGCCGGGGGGGCTTCTCCGGCTGCAGTGGCACCAGCTCAGGTAGGGGTTATTGGAGGGGTTGCTGGTGGGTTCCTGCTGGAGGGGGAGGGGCAGGAAATACTGAAGAGGTGGCAACTTCTGGGGAGTTAGGGCTGGAGGGGGCAGGGAATACCCTGGGTGAGGCTAGGGAGGGGGACAGTGTGTGACAAACCTGCTGGGACTTGTTTAACGTGGGCCTAGATCCTCAGAACAAACACTTGGGTGTTGGGGGAGAAAATTCCCTAATTTCTGAAACAGGAAACAGACAAAGCAACTCCCTGGGCATGGCTCGGAAAACTGACCAGATTTCCAGGGCTGAATCCTCAGCCTGCTAGTCAGAGTCTGGTATGACATGGAAAGGGGGCACCCAGCAGGGAGGTGTAGGGAAGATGTCCCAGCCCCTCACATCCAGCTGCTGGCAGTGGGGAGGGTGTTGGGTTCCCCATCATGGGGTTGTATCAGCCTCTGGCTAGTAGGTGTGTGATGGATCTGCTGGGAGAGACAAGGGGTCCCTCTTTGTTCTCTCACCGTGATGCCCCCTAGCTGCTCTCGGGACTGGGGGCACAAATTTTCTAAACTGAACCAAAAGTTCCTGCAGTTTTCAAAAGAGGAGAAAAGCAAAATCTGTGATTTCACACGAACAGTGTCTGATAAGTGGACAGAAAGTTATCACAGTGACAGGGCCGGTGACTGGGGAATGCCCGGCAGTGCTTGGAGCCAGGACTCTGACATGAGTTGATCAGAGAGAAGGATCATGGTTAGTAGAAATTCCCACAGCCAGGGGACCAACAGCTATTCCCTGGGACGCAGCCCCCAGAGTCCCCAGCCAGGGACCCCAGATACCGCTCAAAGCCCCACCGGCCAGGGAATCCCCACCAGACCATGACTGTCAGGTTGGGAATCCCAAAGGGTTCCCCCCACCAAGAGCCCCCAGCAGCCAGAGACTCGCCTACTGGGAACTCAGTTCCTCACTGCCTGCCTAGGACCCGCCCCGCACACCACCACCAGCAGGATCTGCCCTGCCATTTGTCTGGGACCCCCTCCTCCACCCAGCGGGACCCCCTGATGCTTTTCAGTGGGACCCCTCACTCTGCTTCCCTGGTATCCCCTGACCTAGTGCCAGGGATCCCCTCCCCCAGCTCTGCGCACTGGGCATGGCAGCGATGCCAGGAGCCAGCCGGGGAAGCCCAGACGGAGCCCCTGGCACAGCACCAGGCTCTCTCTAACCCCCTGTCCCGCCTCCCCAAGAGACGCCCACCCCGGCTGTTCTGCAGCCAACAGGCCCCCAGCGATACCCACCTCCAGGACCCACAGCCTCAGGGCTGGGCACATCACAACCACCCCCTGAAACCCCAAACCTCCAGAACCCACCAACCTCACTAGGGTACCCCTTGCAATCTCCCCCCACAGACACCTCCCCCCACCCCGCACAGCACTGTTACCTCAGAGTGTCTGCTAAGTGGATAGAGAGTTATCACTGCCCCCTGCTGGCCAGTCACACAGGCAGAGGGCGCCCTGGGGGATGTCTCTTGAACAGGAGAATGGAAGCTCTGGTGGGCAAGAAAGGTAAGAAAAGTCCATGGCCTGTCACTAGCAAATAATGGCCACCATGGATCCACCCCAGAAGTGGCTGCATCTTAGCACAGGGGGAATCAACCCCTCACAGAGGCTATTTGCTATGGGGTTTGGGATACTTCTGGACCCACACTGCACTCACAGAGACCTCCTCATCCCGTGCCAGCTGGAGAAAAAAAAAAAGGGTCCAGCAAACTCTCCCGTTACCAGCTGGGAACCACTGATCCCCGAACAGGGGGAGGCCTCTGGCTTTGATGTGTATTAAAGATGTGGCTGGTCTCTTTCATCCGCAAACATTTTAACACAGATAAAGGGGGGAAGAAATGGCTCTCAAAGGAGAGGGGAAAGATCAACACTGGGAAATTTAACCCCCTGCAACCTCCAGGATGGACAGTGATTCAGGGCAACAGGTTTCCTCCAAGAAAGGAGAAGTTGCTGGGATTGAGAGACATGGGGAACAGCCCCAAACATGAAAGGAAGTTTAATTGATATTTGATGATAACGTAGAAGTGAAAGAGAAAGGGTGGAAATCTGAGAGATTTTGGCTCTATTTTTGCAAATAATAGAGAGGAAAGTGGAAAATCAAAGGGATTTTATATGAGTTTATATCAGATGTGCAGTAAAATGTCAGTGTTTCACATCAGTATTTGTTAAATGAATAGAGAGGAAATGGGCAACATTTGCAAACATTTTATATCTATGGTCAAGAAGCTGAGAAAAGGGGCAAATCTGAGATTTTCTTGTTATTTTATAATTAGAGAGAGGGGGAATCTCAGGGCATGTTCAATTAGAAACAAACAACTAGAGAGAAGTGGGGCAAATGTTTAGGGTATTTTATATCAACCTTTGAGATGTGCAGAAAAAAACATGTCACAAACTATACAACTGAAGGTGGAAAATCAGACTCCTGGAGAGACCAGGGGGAAATGGGGGAGACGGGAGAGCGGCTCATTGGCGGGGAAAGGGGCGAATCTCCCCGGATTTTACAGCCCGGGTGAGACACTGAGCGAGAAAAGGGGCAGAACTGGAGAGAATTTGTATCGGGGGCGAGAGGCAAGTGGCACCAACAGGGACAGGATCCAATTAACTCCCCTCCCCCCCCCTGCGCCCGCCCGCTCCCCCCCCGGGGTCTCTCACTCACCGGGGCTGGGGCGGGCAGAGAGGCTCCAACGGCCCCGCGCGCGTTTGCAGCTCGGCTCGGTCTCTCCTCCTAACGTCACTTCCGGTCCAGGGAGAGTCAGGAACTACATCTCCCAGCCTGCCCCGGGGCCGCTTCCGCTCTCTCCGGCCCAGGTAAGGGAGGGTTTCAGCAGGTAAAATCGCGCATGCTCCGTGCGAGCCCCGCTGGGGGCGGGAGAACAAAGCTGCTGCTGCCGCCTCCGCGTGAGCCGGGCCCGGGCTGAGCCGCTGGGATGGGGGGGCCCGGCGGGGAGGACCTGGGAGTGAGGGGGATGTCGGGGGGGGGGTTGAACTGTCTCTGGGCAGCCAGGAAATTCCCGGGGGGGGAGTGGCGGGCGGGCGAAGGCGGGAGGGGGGTTAATTGGCTTCTGTCCCTGTTTGTGCCACTTGCCTCTCGCCCCGATACAAATTCTCTCCAGTTCTGCCCCTTTTCTCGCTCAGTGTCTCACCCGGGCTGTAAAATCCGGGGAGATTCGCCCCTTTCCCCGCCAACGAGCCGCTCTCCCGTCTCCCCCATTTCCCTGGTCTCTCCAGGAGTCTGATTCTCCACCTCCAGTTGCAGGTCGTGACACGTTTTCTCTGCAAATCTCAAAGGTTGATATAAAATACCCTAAATGTTTGCCCTGAGATTCCCCCCCCTCTCTAATTATAAAATACCAAGAAAATCTCCGATTTGCCCCTTTTCTCAGCTTCTTGAACATAGATATAAAATGTTTGCAAATGTTGCCCATTTCCTCTCTATTCATTTAACAAATACTGATGTGAAACACTGACATTTTACTGCACATCAGATATAAACTGATATAAAATCCCTTTGATTTTCCACTTTCCTCTCTATTATTTGCAAAAGTAGAGCCAAAATCTCTCAGATTTCCAGTCTTTCTCTTTCACGTCTACGTTATTATCAAATATCAATTAAAAATCCTTTCATGTTTGGGGCTGTTCCCCATGTTTCTCAATCCCAGCAACTTCTCTTTTCTTGGAGGAAACCTGTTGCCCTGAATCATTCTCCATCCTGGAGGCTGCAGGGGGTTAAATTTCCCAGTGTTGATCTTTCGCCTCTCCTTTGAGAACCATTTCTCCCCCCCCCCCTTATCTGTGTTAAAATGTTTGCGGATGAAAGAGACCAGCCACATCTTTAATACCCATCAAAGCTCGAGGCCTCCCCCTGTTTGGGGATCAGTGGTCCCCAGCTGGTAACGGGAGAGTTGGCTGGACCCTTTTCTTTTCTCCAGCTGGCTCGGGATGAGGAGGTCACTCTGAGTGCAGTGTGGGTCCAGAAGTATCCCAAACCCCATGACAAATGGTCTCTGTGAGAGGTTGATTCCCTCAGTGCTAAGATGCAGCCACCTCTGGGGTGGATCCATGGTGGCCATTATTTGCTAGTGACAGGCCATTGACATTTCTTACCTATTTTGTCCCTCCAGGTTTTCCATTCTCCAGTTCAAGAGACATCCCCCAGGGCTCCCTCTGCCTGTGTGACTGGCCAGCAGGGGGCGGTGGTCACTTTCTATCCACTTCTCAGGCACTGTGAGGTAACAGTGTTGCACTGGGGGAAGGGGTGTCTGTGTGGGGAGATTTCAGCTGGAGCTGAAGGGGTGTTGTGGTAGTGGGAGTTGTTTAGGTGACTGGGCAGGTGGGACCCTAATCAAATTGGTGGGTTCTGGAGGTTTGGGGGGGTTGGTTCTGATGTGCCCAGCCCTGAGGCTTTGGGTCCTGGAGGTGGGTGTCGCTGTTGGCTGCAGAACAGTGGGGTTGGGCATCTCTTGAGGGTGGGGCAGGGGGTTAGAGGGAGCCTGGTGCTGTGCCAGGGGCTCTGTCTGGGCTTCCCCCGCAGACTCCTGGGATCGCTGCCCTGCCCAGTGCACAGGGGTGGGGGAGGGAGCGGAGCTCTGGCACTAGCTCAGGGGATGCCAGGCAAGCAAAGTGAAGGGTCCCACTGAAAAGCATCAGGGCAGAGGAGGGGGTCCCAGACAAACGACATGGCAGATCCTGCTGGAAATCAGGGGGGTGTCCTAGGCAGGCAGTGAGGGACTGAGTTCCTGGCGGGGTGTCCCTGGCTGCTGGGGGCATTTGGTGGGGGGAGCCCTTTGGGATTCCCAACCTGGCAATCATGGTCTGGTGGGGCTTCCCTGGCCAGTGGGGCTTTGAGGGGTATCTGGGGTCCCTGGCCAGGGATTCTGGGAGCTGTGTCCCAGGGAATATCTGGTGGGACCCTGGCTAGGGGGTGTCTGTTGCCCCTGGCTGTGGGGTCTGGGCTCTGGGTACTGGGGAATGTCTGGGGGCTGCTACTAACCATGATCCTTCTCTCTGATCAACTTGTGCCAGAGTCCTGGCTCCAAGCACTGCCTGGCATTCCCCAGTCACAGGCCCTGTCACTGTGATAACTTTCTATCCACTTATCAGTCACTGTTAGTGTGAAATCACAGATTTTGCTTTTCTCCTGTTTTGAAAACTGCAGGAACTTTCAGTTCCATTTGGAAAATTGTGCCCCCAAGTCCTTGTCCTAGATCTGGGGGTGAGGGAGGTGGGAAGGGGGTCAGCACTGCCGCACGATGGTCTCTTCCACAGTGTTCTGGACTCATTCTTTCTGAAATCCGGTTTCATTGAGACCATTGTTAATCCAGAGTCACTGTATGGAAGGACAAGGAGTGACTCCGGATGGACAGTGGGGCGAATGAGATCAGCAATTCTCCCTGTGAGTAGGGGCTCTCATTAGCTGCTCTCCCCAGAGAGCTAAAGGAGGGAAGCTGCTCAAACGCTCTGTCCCTCTCTGCTCAGGATACTGGGGTTCAGCTTCCTGGGTCAGAGGCTGCAGCCTCCATTGTGATCTGGGAGACCAGGCTTAGCAGCTGCTGCTCCCCCAGCGGGGTTCTGTGCTGGGAAGTGACCTGAATTAAAGCTGCTTCTCTGCCCGGCCCAGGGGATGACTTTCTCCAGCTGGTCCTAGCCCCCTAGGGCAGCCCTGGGCCCTGTTAATACTAAATTCTGAGTCAGAGTCTCCAGGTAACTGAAAGAAACGGAGGGAAAATGCTGGGGTCTGGCCTTAAAATGACTCTACACAAACAGACCCCCCTCATTTCTCGTCCAATTAACAATTGCAGGAGCAAATCCAGCCATGGGGGAGCAAACTACCCAGGAATGGGACTTTCCTACCAGATGGGCAGGGAGAGGGGAAAAGGAGCTAGAAGGAGAAAGAGAGACTGAAAGGGGCTGTGGGAGAGAAGAGTTTGGAGAGAGATTTCCAAATCTCACATCTGTCTGGGCCGATTAATTACTGCACCCTGGGTAGAGTCACTTTCCTGTGGAAAAGATGAGAATCAGACAGAGGAAAATCCAGTTCCTGACTCCATATCCCTCCTGCTGGGGTGTGGCTGCCGTGGGGTCAGTGTCTGAGGGGATCCCCCACAGTGACTCCTTTGGTTCTGCTTTTTTCTAGCCTTGTGTTCAGAGACTTTGTTACGGGGTGAGGGGAGGGAGAAGGGAGGTTAAAAATGTCACTGTGGGCTTAGCCTGGCAAGAGAGGCCAGGTCTACACTGTACAAAGAGATGAAGCCTTTCTCAGCATGGCAGACTCTAGGGTGCCTGTCTGCAGGGAAAGGGCCTGGGGGAATCATGCTGTGAAATGAATTGGAGCCTGTTCTGAAACCTTCACAACTGCCCTTCTCGCCCTGCCAGGCAGCGGAATAATGTCCATGTTTCGCTCCAGTTCATCCCATCCTCTCGTTGGACAGGGGAGAGAAATGGCTGCAGAGGAGCCAGTTCAGGTAGGTATTATCAGGGGGTTGCTGGTGGGCTCCTCCAGGGCGGGAGAGGGACAGCCAATACGTGGGAGATGGGAAGGTTTGCACAGGCTGGTTTGGAGGTTGCAGTCTGGTTTGCAGGAAATGCACAGGGTGGAGAAAGGGAGGAGGACAGGGGTGTGCTAAACCTGCTGGGAGTTATTTAATATGTGGCCTAGATTCTAGGAACAGACCCAGGAGGTTCGGCGGTGGAAATGCTCTAGTTTGTGGAGCAGAAAATAACCCCGCTGCATGGGGCTGGGAAAACTGACCAGACTCATAGTGCTGGAGCCTGACCTGACTAACCAGCGGCTGCTGTGAGATATGAAGGGGGCACCCACCAGTGAGGCTTAGGGGAGATTCCCCTCCCTTCCCATCCAGCTCTTCAGAATGGGGAGGTTATTGGGCTTCCTACCAGGGAGCTGTCCCTGGACCCTGCTAGGGGCTCCATCTCCTGAATCAGTCAGTGGCTAGTAGGTGTGTGATGGCTCTGCTGGGGGAGAGGAGGGGCTCTCGCTTCGTCCCCTCCCCCTGGTGTTTCCTGGATGCTCTGAGCAGGGTGGGGGTGGGACTCTGACTGCAATCCACCCAGAGTTTCTGTTTGGCTCCTGTCCTCCATGTATGGGGGGCTGTGAGTGGGGCAGCAGGTACTGAGTGTTGGACTCTCGCTCTTTCAGGGGCCGGTGACCTTCGAGGAGGTGGCTGTGCATTTCACCAGGGAAGAGTGGGCTCTGCTGGACCCCACTCAGAGAGCCCTCTACAGGGATGTCATGCAGGAGAACCATGAGAATGTGACCTCACTGGGTAAGGGTTACTCTCCCCTCTGTTCTTGGAAGGGGAAAAGAAGAGAGATGGTTCATGCCAGCACCACAATGCCACCTCTACTCTGTCCTGTTGCAGCATCACCCCAATATGCCAGTGACACACACACACTGCCACAGAGCCCCCCCTGCTGCAGAACACTTTGGGAACAGAGCACAGGAGCCGTATTGCAGTGTCAAATAGCTCCTCTTTACTCAAGTAAAACTGAGGGTTCGGTGCGGCATGATCAGCAGAAGCTTCCTACCCCTGACCTCTCAAACCCTGAGCCTTCTCCACCCAGACCACAATAATGCTTGGGGTGTAACGAGCTGCTGGAGTCAGAGCTGCTGGCCCAGGTTTACTTATCACACAGACAGTCCGTGCGTCCTTGACTGCTGGCTGGGGGTATCCAGAGAAGGAAGCTCAGTGGCGGATTTAGCGTTAGTGGGGCCCTGTGCTCAGCTCCATTTTAGGGGTCCATCCTTGGGACTCAGGCAAGAAAAAGAACATTCTCTCATTTCCCTCCCACCCCCATTTTTCATTCTTTTTTTCTTCCTCCACCTCCTAAAAGTACTAGGAAGTAAATGAGGATAAAGCGAGGTACCTTGATTGTTTTTGTTGTCTGAGTTTTCCACAGACCACTTGAAAATCGCTGAGCGTCTCAGTGCACCACCTAATGATCTTTCCAAATATTGTTTGTACCGTTAGCTAACTGTTATAAAGCATTTTGGATAAGAGCCCTTTATTACAAACTAAATAAATAAAAATGTTGGAGTGCAGGGTCTGGCCAGGAGTTAGGGTGTGGAGCAATTACCAGGAGCAGCTCCTGTTTCATGCGAGCAATGCAGGTGGGGATGTGGGGGGGGGCAGGAGGCTTCTGGGAGGGGTGCAGGAGTCAGGGCTGGGGGTGTGTGATGGGCAGGGGGTGGAGGAAGGAAGGGGTTATGGGTGGTTGCAGGAATCAGGGAGGGCAGGGAACGGGTGTGTTTGAGAGGGGTGAAGGAGTAAGGACGGGGTGTGAGGGGGTGCAAGGGTCAGGGAGGGCAGGGTGTTCAGGGTGCAGGAGTCAGGGCTGGGGGTGCAGGAGCAGCTGGGGATTGGGGGTGCAGGGTCTGGCCAGGTTTTAGGATGCAGGAGGGGGCTCAGGGTTGGGGCAGGAGGTTGGGGTGTGAAGTGCTTACCTGGGGCCGCTCCCATGGGGTGTGAGGGGTGCAGAGTGCAATGTAGGGGGGGGGTGCAGGAGCTCCCATTTGGTGCTCAGGGAGCGGTTGAGGATGGGGGGGGGTGCAGGACTCAGAGCATGGGGTGTGAGGGCTTGTTATGTGGGAGGGGATGCAGGAGTCAGGTCTGGGTGCTGGGAGGGTGAGCTGGGGTACTGGGGGTGCTCCCAGCCCCCTACGCTGAGTGGCTCAAGCAGGGGCTGGGGGCAGGGGGGGTCTGTGATAGGGGAGTGCTTTGTAAAGCAGTGAGCAAGTGACCAGGGAGCTTTTCAAACAGGGCTGCTAATGGGGAGTTTCGTGAGGGAGTTTGGAAGGGGAGTGGGAAGGGGGCGAGGTACTCTTGCCATTCTTTAAAACATTTAAGCTATAATACAAACTTCTTGATTGAAATAAAACCCCTGTTGTTAACCTAGGTGGCTGTAAGAGAGAATGCAGGCAGAAGCCCAGCAGCAGAGTGGGGGCTATCCTGTTTATTGCTCTCAATGTAGCATGTATGATTACCTGCCCTGTGGGCGGGTGGCTTACGTGTGCATTCGGTGCAAGGAGCTCCTGGCCCTCAGAGACCGTGTGGAGGCTTTGGAGGCCAGGGTGGTGGAACTGGAGACGCTAAGGGAGGCAGAGAAGTATGTTGATGAGGCTTTCCGGGACACTTGTAGATTTCTCCCACCTCCGGTCAGACAGCCACTGCGCTGTTGAGGAGGATGAAAGGCCCAGGGAAGGAGAGCTGTCAATGGGAGCAGAGGGAAACCTTCCCATAGTTGGGACCTTCCTCCCAGATGGTGTTGGGGTAACCTCTTGCACTGAGGTTACCTCTCCGGGGAGGGAACCCCAGGCATTAAGAAAAGGCAGCTGTTAGTAATGGGAGATTTGATCATTAGAAACAAGGATAGCTGGATTTGTGATGACCCGGAGAACCGTATGGTGACTTGTCTACCTGGTGCAAAGGTTGCTGATTTCTCAAGGCGTCTAGATAGATTTATGTGTAGTGCTGGGGAGGATCTAGTGGTCGTGGTACATGTAGGCACCAGTGACATAAGGAACGGTAGGTGAGACGTCCTGGACACCAAATTTAGTCTGCTAGGAAAGAGACTGAAATCTGGGACCTCTATGGTGGCATTCTCAGAAATGCTTCCAGTTCCACGCACAGGGCCAGGTAGGCAGGCAGAGCTTCAGAGTCTCAATGCGTGGATGAGATGATGGTGTAGAGAGGAGGCGTTTAGATTGATTAGGACCTGGGGAAACTTGGGGGATGGGGGAGCCTATACAGGAAGGATGGGCTCCACCTAAACCAACGTGGAACCAGACTGCTGGCACTTAACATTAAAAAGGTTGCAGAGCAGTTTTTAAACTAAGAGATGGGAGAAAGGCAATGGCTGCAGAGGAGCTCGTGGATCGGACAGAGACTTGTCTTAGAGAAGAGACTAGTGATAGAGATTTTTTAGTTCTAGTCAGGCAGAGAGGCTGGAAGAGGATAAAGTAGGGGCCAGATCAGACGAGAAGCATTCACACACACAAGAATCTGACTCATCAGAAAAGGGCAGACAAATAAACAAGTTTTTCAAGTGCTTGTACACAAATGCTAGAAGTCTAAATAATAGGATGGGTGAATTAGAGTGCCTCGTGTTAAAAGAGGATATTGACATAATAGGCATCACAAAAACCTGGTGGAGTGAGGACAATCAATGGGACACAATCGTTCCAGGGTACAAAATATATCGAAGGACAGAGCAGGTCATAAGAACGGCCATACCGGGTCAGACCAAAGGTCCATCCAGCCCAGTATCTGTCTACCGACAGTGGCCAATGCCAGGTGCCCCAGAGGGAGTGAACCTAACAGGCAATGATCAAGTGATCTCTCTCCTGCCATCCATCTCCATCCTCTGACAAACAGAGGCTAGGGACACCATTCCTTACCCATCCTGGCTAATAGCCATTTATGGACTTAACCTCCATGAATTTATCCAGTTCCCTTTTAAACATTGTTATAGTCCTAGCCTTCACAACCTCCTCAGGTAAGGAGTTCCACAAGTTGACTGTGCGCTGCATGAAGAAGAACTTCCTCTTATTTGTTTTAAACCTGCTGCCTATTAATTTCATATGGTGACCCCTAGTTCTTGTATTATGGGAATAAGTAAATAACTTTTCCTTATCCACTTTCTCAACATCACTCATGATTTTATAGACCTCCATTATATCCCCCCTTAGTCTTCTCTTTTCCAAGCTGAAGAGTCCTATCCTCTTTAATCTTTCCTCATATGGGACCCTCTCCAAACCCCTAATCATTTTAGTTGCCCTTTTCTGAACCTTTTCTAGTGCTAGAATATCTTTTTTGAGGTGAGGAGACCACATCTGTACACAGTATTCGAGGTGTGGGCGTACCATGGATTTATATAAGGGCAATAATATATTCTCAGTCTTATTCTCTATCCCCTTTTTAATGATTCCTTACATCCTGTTTGCTTTTTTGACTGCCTTTGCACACTGCGTGGACATCTTCAGAGAACTATCCACGATAACTCCAAGATCTTTTTCCTGACTCGTTGTAGCTAAATTAGCCCCCATCATGTTGTATGTATAGTTGGGGTTATTTTTTTCCAATGTGCATTACTTTACATTTATCCACATTAAATTTCATTTGCCATTTTGTTGCCCAATCACTTAGTTTTGTGAGATCTTGTTGAAGTTCTTCACAATCTGCTTTGGTCTTAACTATCTTGAGCAGTTTAGAATCATCTGCAAACTTTGCCACCTCACTGTTTACCCCTTTCTCCAGATCATTTATGAATAAATTGAATAGGATTGGTCCTAGGACTGACCCTTTGGGAACACCCCTCTCCATTCTGAGAATTTACCATTAATTCCTACCCTTTGTTCCCTGTCTTTTAACCAGTTCTCAATCCATGAAAGAACCTTCCCTTTTATCCCATGACAGCTTAATTTACGTAAGAGCCTTTGGTGAGGGACCTTGTCAAAGGCTTTCTGGAAATCTAATATACTATGTCCACTGGATCCCCCCCATACTCGGGGGGTGGGGAGGGGACTGGTACTGTATGTTAAAGAAGACGTAAACTCAAATGAAGTAAAAATCTTAAATGAAACCACATGTTCCATAGAATCTCTCTGGATAGTAATTCCATGCTCTAATAAGAATATAACAATAGGGATCTGTTATCGACCACCTGTCAAAGACAGTGATAGTGAGGATGAAATGCGAAGGGAGATTAGAGAGGGTATCAAAATAAAGAACTCCATAATAGTGGGTGATTTCAGTTATCCCCATATTGACTGGGTACATGTCACCTCAGGACAAAATTTCTGGATACTTTAAATGACTGTTTCTTGGAGCAGCTGGTACAAGAACCCGCAATAGGAGAAGCAACTCTCGATTTAGTCCTGAGTGGAGTGCAGGATCTAGTCCAAGGGCTAACTATAACAGGACCGCTTGGAAATAGTGACCATAATATAACAACATTTAACATTCCTGTGGTGGGAAGAACAGCTCAACACTGGCATTTAATTTCAGGAAGGGGAGCTATGCAAAAATGAGGGGGTTAGTTAAACAGAAATTAAAAGGTACAGTGACTAGAGTGAAATCCCTGCAAGCTGCATGGACACTTTTCAAAAACACAATATTAGAGGCCCAACTTAAATATATACCCCAAATTAAAACACACAGCAAAAGAACTAAAAAAGAGTCACCGTGACTTAACGACCAGGTAAAAGAAGCAGTGAGAGATAAAAAGGCGTCTTCTAAAAAGTGGAAGTCAAATCCTAGTGAGGTACATAGAAAGGAGCATAAACACTACCAAATTAAGTGTAAAAATGTAATAAGAAAAGCCAAAGAGGAGTTTGAAGAAGGGGCTAGCCAAAAACTCAAAAGGTAATAACAAAAGCAGGAAGCCTGCTAAACAACCAGTGGGGCCACTGGAGTATTGAGATACAAAAGGAGCCCTTAAAGACGATAAAGTCATTGCGGAGAAACTAAATGGACTCTTTGCTTCAGTCTTCATGGCTGAGGATGTTGGTGAGATTCCCAAACCTTTTGTGGGTGACAAATCTGAGGAACTGCCACAGATTGAAGTGTCACTAGAGCAGGTTTTGGAACTACTTGATAAACTTAATTGTAACAAGTCACCGGGACCAGATGGTATTTACCAAGAGTTCTGAAGGAACTCAGATGTGAAATTGGGGAACTATTAGCTATGGTTTGTAACCTGTCTTTAAATCGGCTTCTGTACCCAATGACTGGAAGATTGCTAATGTAACGCCAATATTTAAAAAGGCTCTAGAGGCGAACCTGGCAGTTGCAGACTGGTAAGTCTAACGTCTGTACCAGGCAAATTAGTTGAAACAATAGTAAAGGAATAAAATTGTCAGGCACATAGAAGAACAAAAATTGTTGAGGAAAAGTCAATATGGTTTCTGTAAAGGGAAATTATGTCTTACTAATCTATTAGAGTTCTTTGAAGGTGTCAAACAAACATGTGGACAAGGGGGATCCAGTGAACATGGTGTACTTAGATTTCCAGAAAGCCTTTGACAAGGTCCCTCACCAAAGGCTCTTACGTAAATTATGTTATCATGGGATAAGAGGGAAGATCTTTTCATGGATTGAGAACTGGTTAAAAGACAGGGAACAAAGGGTAGGAATAAATGGTAAATTTTCAGAATGGAGAGGAGTAACTAGTGGTGTTCCCCAAGGGTCAGTCCTAGGACCAATCCTATTCAACATATTCATAAATGATCTGGAGAAAGGGGTAAACAGTGAGGTGGCAAAGTTTGCAGATGATACTTGTGACGATGCGGTTCTGGTGGGACCCAACTGAGAGTGACAAATCGCTTAAAACAGGGCAGTTACAGCGCAAGACTGGGATTTTTCCACCTGTAAGGCAAACCAAACCAGCAAGACAAAAATGACTTCGGTTTCACCCCACTGGCTAACCACGAGTCACACAAGCAATTTCCTTAGACACTGCAGTCTCCCAGTATCACCGCCAGTCCCACTCGTCCTGGGGAGGAATGGTTATGAAAACCAACACCCCAATAAAAGAAAAGGTTCTCTCGATCCCAAAGAATCAAGACTCAGACCCAAGTCAATATACACGTCAGATCTTACCCACAAATCACGCTGTTGCCAATCCTTTAGAATCTAAAGGTTTATTCATAAAAGGAAAAAGATAGCGATGAGAGCTAGAATTGCTTAAATGGAATCAATTACATCCAGTAATGGCAAAGTTCTTAGGTCAGGCTTGTAGCAGTGATGGAGTAAACTGCAGGCTCAAATCAAGTCTCTGGAGTACATCCTCCTCTGGGATGGGTCAGTCAGTCCTTTGTTCAGAGCTTCAGTTTGTAGCAAAGTTCCTCCAGAGGTAAGAAGCAGGATTGAAAACAAGATGGAAATGAGGCATCAGCCTTTTATAGGCTTTTCGAGGTGTAAGAACACTTCTTTGTTCTTACTGTGGAAAATGACAGCAAAATGGAGTCTGGAGTCACATGGGCAAGTCCCTGCATACTTTGCTGAGTTACAAGGCATATCTGCCTTCTCTCAATGGGTCAGTTGAATAGCTGATGGTCCTTAATGGGCCATCAAGCATGCTAGGGAAAGCTAACACCAGCTTGTCTGGGATGTCTCCCAGAAGCACAGCATAAGTTGGAAATACAGACAGTATAGAGCCAATACCCATAACTTCAACTACAAAATGATACATACATATAGACACTATAATTATAACCAGCAACCCATAACCTGGTCTTGGACACCTTATATGACCTCCTTTACATAAGATTTGGTGCCATTCCAGGACCTTGGTTGCAACCATGTTCTAAATGGTCCCAGATTATATCAGTAACATCACAATACTAAACTGCTCAAGATAGTTAAGACCAAAGCAAACTGTGAAGAAATTCAAAAAGATCTCACAAAACTAAGTGACTGGGCAACAAAATGGCAAATGTGTATAAATATCAAGTAATGCAGATTGGAAAAAATAACCCGAATTATACATACAATATGATGGGGGCAAAATTAGGCTAATCAGGAAAAAGATCTTTTTGTCATTGTGGATAGTTCTCTGAAGACATCCAGCAGTGTGCAGTGGAAGTCAAAAAAGGAAACAGGATGTTAGGAATTATTTAAAAAGGGATAGACAGTAATACAGAGAATATCTTATTGCCCTTGTATAAATCAATGGAAATAACTAATTTAGACCCCCATCATTTTCTATGTATATTTGGGATTATGTTTGCCAATGGGCTGCACTATGTGTTATCCTGACATCTAGTACTGCTGAGATCCTGCATTCAGTGATATCCCTGCCCTTCCTGTTCCCGTTCTCCACTGAGCCCCACGCTTATGTTCCCAGCTTCCCCAGGACTCTGTCTTTGTCTCTGGACCCATCTGTCAGCAAGAAGCAGTGCCAGGGAGACTTCGATTTCTGGGACGTGGATTTACTTTCTGTGTGTTTTAGGAGACTCTTTGAAATTGAGTGTCTGTGACATTAAGCACAGTACAATCTGGACTGTTAACAGCTGTGTCCCCTCAGTTCCCCAGGCTGGGGTGCCTTTTACACTGCTCTACTGTGAGAGCAGCCACTCCTGGGCAGTTCACACGCAGTCTCCAGCATGGAACTCGCTCCCAGCTACACAGTATTGAGTGCTGCTAGTCAGTGACTCACAAATTACAGTACCCCACAGGAGAACCCCAGAAAATTCTCTGCTCCCAGACTTCCCCCAGAAATGTGGATCTTGCACTGTCCAGCACACTCCTGAACAATGGGAGCTCATATGAAATCTGTTGTTTCATCAGTGGAAAATGACATGCACCAGCCTTGTTATTCCAAATGGAGTTTCCAACACACTTTAATCCAAACACACTGGTTTGATAAAAAAAAGGAAACAAAATTATTAACTACTGAAAAAAAAGATTTGAAGTGACTACAAGTAATGAGGCATAAAAGTCAGAATTGTTTATGAAAGAAATGCAAAGATAAAACACAAACTAATGTTTAACCTAACGAGCTAAAAGGGATTTAAAACAAATGTTTCTCTCACCATCTGCTGAGACAGGCTGGTTTTCCTTTCAGCCAGGACTCCCCCTAACCTGCCCCTGCCGCTCACATTCAGTTCTTCAGGAGTTGTCATGAGCAGAGCGAAAGGGGGTGGGGGGGGGGAGAGAGTCTCATGCATTTTCCTCACCTCTTTTTATAATTCAGTCCTTTGTACTAGAAACCACTTCAGTTCCCAGCTGAGTCATGGTGACAGGCTGTCATAGATACGAGCTTCAAGTGTCCCTGTGATGGAATGTAAATGTCATCTTCACACCTTCCCCCTGGTGGAGAATGGCTATTTGACCAGCTGTTTGCCTTGCTGTCTCTGAGGAACTTAAGGTTAGTTACAGCTTTTTCGGTAATATCATACCGTAAAATCTCATCACTTTCCATACAATGTTGCTACACATTGTAACAGGAGTATCAGAGGGTAGCCGTGTTAGTCTGGATCTGTAAAAGCAGCAAAGAATCCTGTGGCACCTATAGACTATCAGACGTTTTGCAGCATGAGCTTTCATGGGTGAATACCCACTTCTTCGGATGCAAGTAGTGGAAATTTCTAGGGGCAGGTGTATATATATGCAAGCAAGAAGCAAGCTGGAGATAACGAGGTTAGTTCAATCAGGGAGGATGAGGCCCTGTTCTAGCAGTAGAGGTGTGAAAACCAAGGGAGGAGAAACTGGTTCTGTAGTTGGCAAGCCATTCAGTTTCTCTTTGAAGTCTGGTCCTAAAGTTTTTTGCTGGAGGATGGCCACCTTAAGATCTGCTATTGTGTGTCCAGGGAGGTTGAAGTGTTCTCCTACAGGTTTTTGAATATTGCCATTCCTAATATCTGATCTGTGTCCATTTATCCATACAAACGGACTTCACTAAAATAAGACAGGAGATCTACATTACTCACATCACCTCTCTACAAAGGAAAAAGGACTGTAAGCTGTCTAAACTCTTACCTGCTACGTGGGGCCACAACTGTGGTACCCCTAACCCACCCAGCAATATCGTCAATCTATCCAACCACATACTCAGCCCAGAAGAAAAGTCTGTCCTATCTCGGGGACTCCCTTTCTGCCCTGCCACCCCCACCAACATGATACAGTTCTGTGGCGATCTGGAAGCCTACTTTTGCCGTCTCCGACTGAAAGAATACTTTCAGGACAACACTGAACAACGCACTGATACACAGTTACCCTCCCACCAACAGCACAAGAAGAAGAACTCCACATGGACTCCTCCTGAGGGTCGAAATGACAGTCTGGACCTATACATTGAATGCTTCCGCCGATGTGCACAGGCAGAAATTGTGGAAAAACAACATCGCTTGCCTCATAACCTAAGTTGTGCAGAACGCAATGCCATCCACAGCCTCAGAAACCATCCTGACATTATAATCAAAGAGGCTGATAAAGGAGGTGCTGTAGTCATGAACAGGTCTGACTACCAAAAGGAGGCCGCCAGACAACTCTCCAATACCAAATTCTACAGGCCACTTCCCTTAGATCCCACTGAGGAATACACTAAGAAACTGCATCATCTACTCAGGACACTCCCTACGCTAACACCGGAACAAATCAACATACCCTTAGAACCCCGACCAGGGTTATTCTATCTACTACCCAAGATCCACAAACCCGGAAATCCTAGACGCCCCATCATCTCGGGCATTGGCACTCTCACTGAAGGACTGTCTGGATATGTGGACTCTCTACTCAGACCCTATGCCACCAGCACTCCCAGCTATCTCCGTGACACCACTGATTTCCTGAGGAAACTACAATGGATTGGTGACCTTCCAGAAAACACCATCCTAGCCACCATGGATGTAGAGGCTCTCTACACAAACATCCCAAACACAGATGGAATACAAGCTGTCAGGAACAGTATCCCTGATGATGCCACAGCACAACTGGTTGCTGAGCTCTGTGCCTTTATCCTCACACACAACTATTTCAAATTTGATGACAATATATATCTCCAGATCAGTGGCACCGCTATGGGCACCCGCATGGCCCCACAATATGCCAATATTTTTATGGCCGACCTGGAACAACGCTTCCTCAGCTCCCGTCCACTCACGCCCCTTCTCTACCTATGCTACATTGATGACCTCTTCATCATCTGGACCCATGGGAAGGAGAGTCTGGAAAAATTCCACCAAGATTTCAACAGCTTCCATCCCACCATCAACCTCAGCCTGGACCAATCTACACGGGAGGTCCACTTTCTAGATACCACGGTGCAAATAAGTGATGGTCACATTAACACCACCTTATACCGAAAACCTACCGACCGCTATGCCTACCTTCATGCCTCCAGCTTCCATCCCAGGCACACCAAAAGATCCATTGTCTACAGCCAAGCACTGAGGTACAACCGCATCTGCTCTAACCCATCAGACAAAGACCAACACCTACAAAATCTCCACCAAGCATTCTCAAAACTACAGTACCCGCACGAGGAAATAAGGAAACAGATCAACAGAGCCAGACGTGTACCCAGAAGCCTCCTACTGCAAGACAAACCCAAGAAAGAAACCAACAAGACTCCACTGGCCATCACCTACAGTCCCCAGCTAAAACCCCTCCAACACCTCATCAGGGATCTACAACCCATCCTGGACAATGATCCCACACTTTCACAGGCCTTGGGTGGCAGGCCAGGTTGGCAGGTTGTTTGTGGGTGAGGACTGAAGCATATTCTCACCAGTAACTGCACACCGCACCATAGTAACTCTAGCTCAGGAACCAATCCATGCAACAAACCTCGATGCCAACTCTGCCCACATATCTACACCAGCGACACCATCACAGGACCTAACCAGATCAGCCACACCATCACCGGTTCATTCACCTGCACATCCACCAATGTAATATATGCCATCATATGCCAGCAATGCCCCTCTGCTATGTACATCGGCCAAACTGGACAGTCTCTAAGGAAAAGGATAAATGGACACAAATCAGATATTAGGAATGGCAATATTCAAAAACCTGTAGAACACTTCAACCTCCCTGGCCACACAATAGCAGATCTTAAGGTGGCCATCCTCCAGCAAAAAAACTTTAGGACCAGACTTCAAAGAGAAACTGCTGAGCTTCAGTTCATCTGTGAATACCCACTTCTTCGGATGCAAGTAGTGGAAATTTCCAGGGGCAGGTATATATGCAAGCAGGAAGCAAGCTAGGGATAACGAGGTTAGTTCAATCAGGGAGGATGAGGCCCTGTTCTAGCAGTAGAGGTGTGAAAACCAAGGGAGGAGAAACTGGTTCTGTAGTTGGCAAGCCATTCACAGTCTTTGTTTAATCCTCAGGATTAAACAAAGCTCAGGATTAAACCATCAGCTCAGGATTAAACAAAGACTGTGAATGGCTTGCCAACTACAGAACCAGTTTCTCCTCCCTTGGTTTTCACACCTCTACTGCTAGAACAGGGCCTCATCCTCCCTGATTGAACTAACCTCGTTATCCCTAGCTTGCTTCCTGCTTGCATATATATACCTGCCCCTGGAAATTTCCACTACTTGCACCCACGAAAGCTCATGCTGCTAATTGTCTGTTAGTCTATAAGGTGCCACAGGATTCTTTGCTGCTTGTATTGTAACAGGAGGATATTCAGTAGATTGCCTTTTCAAATGGTACCTCACAAGCCCTACAGTGATAAATGAAGGGGAGGGGAGGGATCTCCCTTTTATAAACACCCAGCCAGCCAGTTGGCTGTAAAATCCCTAATGGTGCGAGTTCTCTGCTTGCTTTACCTCTAAAGGGTTAACAAGCCAACAGGTTTTAAAAAAAAAAAGTATTGGGCACCTGACCAAAAGAGCCAATGGAAAGGCTAGAACTTTGTTAAATGGGAAAGTAACTTTCCCTTTGTCTGTTGTTCTCCGGAGAAGGCGACACGGAGTAGCAATGCTGTGTATGGCTTGAATCAGGTATGAAAATTCATCTTCCATACCTAGAAGAAATGATTTGGCCAGGGAATGTTTAGACAGACACAATCAGGTTTATTTTTTATTTTGGCTTTTGGATCTCCTCTATGCTATCCCAGATGCTTTTGTTTGCTTGTAAGCTTTAAGCTGAACCCTCAAGAAATCTGTTTTGGGTGCTTACAAAAATTTTCTTTTAAGATCTAGCAAAAGCCTAAGTTCCAGATGTATTGTTTTCCTTTTCAATTTTAATAAAATTTACCTCTTTTAAGAACAGGATTGGATTTTTGGTGTCCTAAGAAGTTTGTGTGTGTTGTTTGATTATCTGGTAGCCACTGCTAATTTCCTTTGTTTTCTTTCTCAGCTTCTTCCCAGAGGGGAGGTGAAAGGGCTCGAGGGTGCCCCAGAGGGAAGAATTCTCAAGCGCTCCTTCCTGGGTCCAAGGGTTTGGGGTTTTTTTGCCTTTGGGTGGTGGCAGCATTTACCAAGCCAAGGTCAGAGAGAAGCTGTAACTTTGGGGGTTTAATACAAGTCTAGAGTGGCACAAATTAATTTGTAGAATCCTGTCGGGCCCCCGCTTTCTGCACTCGGAGTGACAGAGTGGGGATTCAGCCCTGACACATACTATGAACAAAATTGATCATAATTTTCTAGAAGAGTGAACATAGGGGAACAGTAGCACAGTGTCTGTGTGTTCCCAACATATATGCGGGTATTCTAGTCCGTCCCAAGCAATGTGTTCGGCATCTTCAAACACCTGAGGAACCGGTCCTGGGAATTGACTGGTTTATTAAGTGACACTGTATGGAATTGAGAGACACTTTATATTATTATTATTTTATTATAAATACTGTGGCAAATTGCCGGTACGGTTATGCTGGGTCTCGCGCTTTCTCTTCTTTGGGGAAGGTTCAGGGCGCCATTGCTTGCCTCTGAATCGGTATTTTAATTACCCCACTAGTGTCCTTGAGAAGGGGAGTGGAGAGGGAGGGACCTGGGCCCGCCCTCTTCTCCAGGTCCCAACCCAGGGGCCCTGAGGTTAGTGGTGAACCACTTGAACTGGCGGTTCCTTCCCCTGGGCTACTTCCCTTTCCTGCCCTTCAGCTTGTGGAGGGGCTTCTTGCCCTCCTTCTACACAAGCCAGGTGCCCCTTACCTAGGGTTTTTGGATTTCTCAGCCCACCGCAGCACTCCTCCAAACTTTCCTTTTGTCTCTCTTCAAAACTCTTCTCTGCTCCAACCAAACCTTCCTGCTCCAACTCCCACACTGTCTGACTGAAGCAGGGGTTTTTATCACCTGACTGACTGCTGGTGCTCTAATTCATCTATAGCAAACTTTCTTCCCTCTGCAGGGAATAAGGCTCCCTGCTAACCCTCTCCTGCTGCCCTCTGGCCAGGCTGTATCACACTGTGTACTGAGAACTCCAAGGCTTTTCCGTGCCATGTGCTGTGAAGCTTGTGTTTGGGACACAGGAATTAGAAGCCACTTGGCAAAAGGAATATAAAGGGGAGCTGCATCATCTCCATTTTGTCTTCAATCCCCCTTCCTACCTCTGGAGCAACTTCTCTACAAACTGAAGGCTTGAACAAAGGACTGAATAATGTGGATGTTTACCAGAGAGCCTTTCAAGCCAGAAACTCACCAATACTGCTAAGAACCAGCTGTATAGATTTCTGAATGTGTCTGACTGCTTTCCCATTTAACAACTCCCTTTTTCTTTCTTTCTTTCTTTCTTTTATACTAAACCTTTAGTTTAGATGCTTTCTTGCTTATAAACCTTTAGTTTAGATGCTAATGATTGGCTGGCATCGTAGTATTTTGAGTAAGATCCAAACCTATACTGACCTGGTAATGTGGCTGACTCTGGGGTCAGAAGAACACTTTGTTTATGTGAGCAGAGTTTTTAAATAACCTCTCACTGTGCTGGACCTAGTTGCTGATTGGGAGTCAGAGAACTGGAATGCAATAAAGGGGGCCGTGTGATTTCTTTTTTCAGTTTCTCGATAACCAGTGTGGGGGATCAGAAGCACAGTTGGTGACTGGTCGGTGAGTTTAACTTCCGTGTTAACCACCAGTTTGGGGAGCCTCTGCTCTCCCTTTTTCAGCCTGCCCTGGTCTTGGCATTTTCAGTGAGGACTAGCCCAGGGACACCGGGTCACACCAAGTATTAAAGTTAAATTAATAGAATGTTTTTTATGACAAAGTTTTATGAAATCAATGGAACTCCTTTGTTTTCTTTCATCTGAGCAGGGTTTCCATTTTCCAAACCTGATGTGATCTCCCAGCTGGAACAAGGGGAAGAGCCATGGGTCTCAGACCTGCAGGGTTCAGAGGGAAAACAGACCCTGAGATCTCCCTGCAGAGGTGAGGAAACATTAAACCAACTCTGAGTGTGAAAGTGCCTGAAGGAAACATCTGGGATGCCCTACGAAGCCCTTGAGAGGTGTCTCAGTTCATTATTGTTGCCAGCAGGGGTCATATCCTCAGGGTAACTATAGCTCATGGCTTCCCGTAGATTCTAGCAGACACCAGGCAGTAGCTTCCTCCCTTCCCCTTGAGAATTTGGATGGGATTTGAAACCCAAATTGATCCCCTGCTCTCTCCTGTTTTGGGGAAGAGTATGGGGGAGTTGAGTTTGTGATTTTTATTTGACCTCCCGCCAGCACTTAGTTTGTTTTGGCTTTTCACTTTTCATCCCTGTTTGATGTTTCTGTCTTTTTCACAGCAGGTGATGCAATGGCATGTGAGAAAGAGGAGCAGAATTCTCAGCAGAAAAATGTTCAGCAACTGGATAAACACAGAGCATTATTGCAAAGATCAAAAAGCCATGTGTCCAGGAGTCATGAGGAGGAAAAGTCCTGTGAGATTCAGCACAGACCAGAGAGAGAACAAGGAAACCAGCCAGGGGTGAAAATGGGTAAACGTATTTCCTCTCAGGGAACTCAGAAGGACCTCAAGGAAACCACAACAAAGCAGGAAATCATCATTGGAAAGAGAAAAAATACATACACAGTGTGTGGAAAAAAGTTATGTGACTACTCAGCCCTTCTTAATCATCAGAGAATCCACACAGGGGACAGGCCCTACGAATGCCGTGAGTGTGGGAAAACCTTCAATCGCAGATCAGCCCTTTTTACCCATCAGAGAATCCACACAGGGGACAGGCCCTACGAATGCCGTGAGTGTGGGAAAACCTTCACTCGAATATCAACCCTTTCTGTTCATCAGAGAATCCACACAGGGGAGAGGCCCTATGAATGCCGTGAGTGCGGGAAAAGCTTCTCTAGCAGCTCAGCCCTTATTCAGCATCAGAGAATCCACACAGACGAGAGGCCCTATGAATGCAGTGAGTGTGGGAAAAGCTTCTGTAGCAGATCAGGCCTTTCTCAGCATCAGAGAATCCACACAGGGAAGAGTCCCTATGAATGCCGTGAGTGTGGGAAAAGCTTCTCTAGCAGCTCAGCCCTTATTCAGCATCAGAGAATCCACACAGGGGAGAGGCCCTATGAATGCCGTGAGTGTGGGAAAAGCTTCTCTAGCAGCTCAGCCCTTTCTAAACATCAGAGAATCCACACAGACGAGAGGCCCTATGAATGCAGTGAGTGTGGGAAAAGCTTCTATAGCAGCTCAGCCCTTTCTAAACATCAGAGAATCCACACAGGGGAGAGGCCCTATGAATGCCGTGAGTGTGGGAAAACCTTCAATTGCCGCTCAACCCTTATTATTCATCAGAGAATCCACACAGGGGAGAGGCCCTATGAATGCCGTGAGTGTGGGAAAAGCTTCTATAGCAGCTCAGCCCTTTCTAAACATCAGAGAATCCACACAGACGAGAGGCCCTATGAATGCAGTGAGTGTGGGAAAAGCTTCTATAGCAGCTCAGCCCTTTCTAAACATCAGAGAATCCACACAGGGGAGAGGCCCTTTGAATGCAGTGAGTGTGGGAAAAGCTTCACTCACAGCTCTCACCTTAATGGGCATCAGAGAATCCACACAGGAGAGAGGCCGTATGTATGCCGTGAGTGTGGGAAAACTTTCAATCACAGCTCGCACCTTCTTACCCATCTCAGAATTCACACAGGGGAGAGGCCCTACGAATGCCGTGAGTGTGGGAAAAACTTCATTTACCGCCAGCAGCTTATCAGCCATCAGATAATCCACACAGGTTTGAGACCCCATGGAAGCAGTGAGTGTGGGAAAACCTTGTCTTGCCACTGAGCCCATGTGAGCCATCAGAGAATCTGCAAGGGGGATCAACACCACAAACCCTCTAGGGCTATCGATACTTTCATACTTTTCCTGATTCCCACAGAGTAACTTTTAAAAGCTGTTTGAACTGCATGAAGCACCGATATCCCTCAGCTTGGCCAGATGAGTGGCCCATTTTTGCATTTTGCAGTTTGACCTCTTTGAGGTGGACCCATTTGTCCTTTCTATCAACTCCATTGTCCCATGAGTAATTCAAGTGTGTCCTTCCCATAAGAAACAAGGGAGCATCACATTTGTACCATTCCTCCTATTGTAGAGTTATTGTTAGAGTCACCAATGATACATAATGTATCATTGCCAATTGTTCTCACGTTGCTCTGGGTTGTGCTGAAGAGCAGTTATCATGGGAACTTTTCATATTACATTTAAAAGAAGAGGAGCAGGGGCAGGAAAAAAGTGTCATTTCCGCTTCTGTGATACTGGAAGGAGATGTAAAAAGTGACAGAGTCCTGTGGCACCTTATAGACTAAAAAATGTTTTGGAGCATAAGCAATATACCAAAACCTACAGGATAACACTTCAGTCTCCCTGGACACACAATCGCAGATTTAAAAATAGCCATCCTGCAGCAAAAAAACGTCAGACCCAGACTTCAAAGAGAAACTGCTGAGTTTCAGTTTATTTGCAGATTTGACACCATCAGCTCAGGATTCAACAAAGACTGTGCCTGGCTCGCCAGCTACAGAGGCAGTTTCTCCTCCCTTGGTGTTCACACCTCCACTGCTAGAAGAGCCTCATCCTCCCTGATTGAACTAACCTTGTTATCTCTAGTCTGATTCTCGCCTGCATATTTATACACCCCTCTGGACATTTCCACTCCATGCATCTGACGAAGTGGGGATTCATCCACGAAAGCTTATGCGCCAATACGTCTGTTAGTCTACAAGGTGCCACAGGACTCTTTGTCACGTTGTACAGATCTGGACTAACACAGCCACCCCTCTGATACTTGAAAGGAGATGGGGTGACTCAGAGATTCCCTCCTTCCCCATCACGGCAAAACTTTTACCTTTTGACTGAGCCAGGCAGAGTTTATCGTCATCACATTCTACCCCTCCACTTCTCAAAATGTCATGTGATGAAGTGTTCTCAGTTGTCTGTGCTTGGAGATGATGCTTTGACTTATTTAATCCTGTACCAGAGTTGCTGTGACTGGAGATGAAAGTATCAAAGGCCTGGAAGGGGAATTCAAATGGATCCTAAATACAGTGTCATCATTTAGAGTTTAAATCCCAGGTTCCATCTATTGGTAAAGCCAATTCTGGCAAGGTAGCTGTTTTTTCCTCCATTATGGGGATGCTGGGATACTAAACATGTTGTAAATAACATAACTGACTATGGAGACAGTGCTGAGCGAAGCAGATTTGAATGGATCAGAGGATAATGTGATGGGAGGATCTCTTGTCCTGATTCTAAATAATGAGATGTAACCTGCTCTGGAATTTCAATTTACACTTTCATTGTCATGTATTCTATCTCTCTGTGATCTGGGTTTCTATCTTTCTTGATGGCTGTGTGGTCGCACAATTAGATATTAGTTCAGCTCAGATTTATTGGAGAATTTAAGACAAATGACCATTTGCTAAAGTCATCATTTCTCCCTTCAGCTTTGCTTTTTCCCCATATCTCCATGATGACTTGGAGACAATTCAAGTGCAGTTCTGTCAACAGGAGAGAACTCTCCAGTTTACTGGCCATGGTAACAAAGACACAGCAGTGATTTAAAATCTCCATTCGGAAATGGTGAACAGCAGACCCCCCACTAACTGAGGGAAGTGCATATGAGCACAGTGTAGTTCAGTTATTTAAATCAATATTGTCTCAGATGGCTATGTTGGCAGGAGAAGCTCTCCTGCTGTTGTAGCGCTATCTACACAGGGGATTAGAGCTGTGTAACTACGTTGTTCAGCTGTGTTGATTTTTCACACCCCTGAGCAATAATACCGATAAATGTCTGTAGTGAAGACCAGACAGTTTTCTCTTGTGTTTTATGCATTTACATCACTTCTCCCTTACCTCCTACTTCTTGGAAAGATTTAAAGTGTGAAAAGAGAGGTATTTTTCCTCATGATGCAAACATTCCCACATAGGAGACGCCTTCCACCAACACGCATGGCAGAAGAACCAGAGAGATATGAACTCTCAGAAGTGTTGGGACAAACCACAACTTGAGCCAAGGTTCAGTTGTTGGCAATGGGGATTAAAAGAAAACTAACATATACGACAAGGATTTGTGATCTTTGAATATATTACCGTTACTAGTGAAAATGAAATTATAGGTGAAGTTATTGGTTAAAGAGTAAGACACTAATTGTTTGATAATCTGAATTATTTTGGAAAACTGAAAGTTGTTTTGTTTTTTTCTTTTTTTAGTCGTACAGGAAATGATGGCTAATCTTCAAAAGTTAATTTGATTTAATTTACCCCCTGTAGTGTAAGGAGTTCTGGTAGAAAACCTCACTCCAAAAGTTGGGGTGGGAGAATAGGTGTTAGCGTGTAGAAGAGAAGATTGGGCGCGTATAGATTTTATTTTTTTGTAAATTTCAAATAGAGCATATTTTACTGAACTTCAAAGTCAATTTCTATTAAAGGAAAACTACTTGAGGAGACAATTTGTATAAGTTTTTACCCTGTAAACGGGTCGACTGACCCCTGCGGCGCCTCCTGCTGGTTACTCTGGGAATTAGCTTTGTTCAGCACTGGAGCGCCCTGTGCAGGCTGGTGATCCACCTGTTCTCAGGCCCCCGTGTCCCTCCCTGGACCCGGTGCCCCTTTTCTCCGGGGTGCTGCCCCCTGGCAGTAACCCCTTTTCGCTCTGGGCTTCCCCTTTTGTCTCAGGGAACCCCCACCCTCTATCCCTACCTTGCCTCAGTATGTGGCTACTGTCAGTCATTGTCTAGCCCCACACTCTGGGGCAGGCTGCAGTATCAGCCTACTCATCATTGGCAGGGTTGGGTTTGGACCTGCTGCTTTGGCCTACCCCTGGGCTGCCCTCTGCAACCCCCAGTACCCGTTGGCCTTGTGCTAGGCCGCAGCCTGGGGCTTTCCTGGCTAGAGCTCCTCAGCTCCTCAGCCTTTCCCCGGCCCTGCTTCACCCTAGGTACTTATCTCAGCTCCTAAGCAGCCAGGCCCATCTCCCTCTGAAGGCAGAGAGAGACTGTCTGTGCTTCTGGCTTCCCTGGCCTTCTTATAAGGCCCTTGGCTCAGTTTGGGGCGTGGCCCCAGCTGCAGCCACTTCCCCAATCAGCCCAGCCTAAAGGCTGTTTTCTTGAGCCTCAGCCCCTTCCCAGGGCTATTTTTAACCCCTTCAGGGCTGGAGCAGGGGTCCACCCTGCTACATACCCACTTACACTGTAAGGGTCACTGACTTCCCCACTTCTCTAATTTGCAAAGGAAAGGCCTGACATCTGTCACAGGATGTGTCCAGCAGGTAGGAAAGCTGCAGTTGTCAACCATCAATACCACGGAAAAGGCTGAAGTCCACTGCCTTTCATATCAAAAAGCCATCCAGAGGCTGGTCTACACTGAAAAGCTATGTTGATATGGCCACATCTCTCAGGGGTGTGAAAAATCCACTCCTCTGAGAGAAGTAGTTAATGTGACCTGAGCCCCAGTGTAGACAGTGTTAGGTTGTCAGAAGAATATTTCCAGTGTTTGAAGGGTAGACACAGCCTTAGACAGGTTGATCCCCTCTGGGAAGCGAGTCGTGACATTAGTTCCAATTTTGACCCATCTCCCTGTATGTGAGAGAGCTGCTAGTATGGAGGGCTGAGCCAGGTATCCGATCACTTGGTTCAATTGAGGGAAAAGCTCTTAATACCCATCAGTCCAAAGACTGAGGGAAATGGAGTGTTCCAACCATTGTCATTTTAGTATTTTATTGTTCCTCTCTCTGTTTTTTGTGCTGGCCTTTCTGTTATATCAGAGTGTGGCTGTATAGCTCAGTGTATGTGTGATAAATGCTCTTTGGTGCCAGTTGGCAAAGAGGTCAGAGTAATTCACAAGAAACTCCTGTCTCAGACCCGACAAACTCATCCCACCTAATGCACTGATTTTTATGATATTTATCCAGGAAGCATAGCAGTGAGATCTGTACTGAAACCTTGTAAATTATTGTTACTCCTGATCACTTCAAGAGGTGGGTATGAGTCCTATTGAAGGAGTAATGTAAGTATATGGAACATTATGGCCATATAATATTGTCATGACAGTGAGTCATCCCAATCACAGGTCTTGTTGGGGACAGCCCATTCAAGTGGGAGGGAATTGTCACCCGTCCCTTGCTAGCCAGTTATGCGACGTATTGCTGCATTGTCAGCCTTTGCACCAGCCCAGAAAAGCCAATGGAAAACTATCAAAGACAAATTATAGACATCGAAACCCTGTGGAAGTGAAAAGGACAATATGACAATGAGGAAATGGTCCATTCTGTGAATATACACAAAAGACTGATTCAGTTTATGACAGGGTGGAGAGAAACACTCTGGGTCCATTCACCAAGGAGATCACTAATGACCAGTGGTGCTTCAAGAAAGGCAGAGGCCTGGCTCCTAGGGACTAGCAATCACTGCAATAGACTGTCACCTCACACGTCAGTCTACTTAGATAGGGAAGGGAGCTATTAAACTGTAGGTTGCATTTTGTGATTTTGTTTTGTTGGTAATGGTTGGTTTCCATCACTCACATTTGTTTCTGTTTAAATCTCTGTCCTGTGGTAAAGGAACTTCCATTTGTTCGATAACTGTGCTCAAGTGCTGTGTGTGATACCAGTAAAACTGGTAACCTGGGATGTACCATTGCTTTGGGCAGAGAGGATCTGGGATTTTTCTGAGCCCTGGTCTAGCCTAGGGGAGGGGATTGATCTAAGTTATACAACTTCAGCTAAATGAATAATGTAGCTGAAGTCAATATACTTAGATCAACTTACCGTGGTGTCTTCATCGCGGTGAGTCGACTGCTGCAGCTCCCCGGTAGACTCTGCCTGCGCCTCTCACTGAGCTGGAATACAGCAGGGAGAGCACTTGATGTAGTGCATCTACACTAGATGCGATATATCGACCCCCACTAGATCAATCGCTGCCCGCCGATTCGGCAGGTAGTATAGACATACCCCGAGTATCTGGTGATCGGAGCTAGACCCCGGAGGGGGACACACTGAAGGAACTCAGGGGTTAAGGTGTCTCTATTGTCAACTGTCTGGGCTGCTGTGGCTCAGAGGAGGGTGCTTGAGTGCCTGACAGGCTGGTGAGCTTGGTCGCTAACATCCAGCTGCCAAAAGTCCTTCTTAGTAGTGGCAGGTGACAACAAGGAGACTCACAGCCCTCAGCACCCTTAGAATGGTCACAATGTGCATCTATGTTGATCCACCTGTCAGATCCACACAGGGAAAACTCCCTATAGCATAGCTCCCTGACTCAAAATAGCCCTAAAACGCTGCCCTATGAAATCATGGAACATGTGCTCTTCGCTCTGTGAAAGCATGTAAAGTATCCAAGCGCTGGAGAGTTTGGGCCTGTCATAAACAGATAGTTAAGGGTTAATGTCTCTTTTACCTGTAAAGGGTTAAGAAGCTCACTAAACCTGGCTGACACCTGACCAGAGGACCAGACCAGATACTTTCAAATCTTGGTGGTGGGAAGTCTTTTGTTTGTGCTCTTTGTTTTGTTGTTGTTCGCTCTTGGGACTAAGAGGGACCAGACGTCCGTCCAGGCTCTCCAAATCTTTCTGAATCAGTCTCTCATGTTTCAAACTTGTAAGTAATTAGCCAGGCAAGGCGTGTTAGTCTTATCTTTGTTTTCTCAACTTGTAAATGTCCCTTTTTTTTGCTGAAAGGAGTTTACCTCTGCTTGCTGTAACTTTGAATCTAAGGCTAGAGGGGGTTTCCTCTGGACTATATGAATCTAAGTACCCTGTAAAGTATTTTCCATCCTGATTTTACAGAGATGATTTTTGCCTTTCTTTCTTTAATTAAAAGCTTTATTTTTTAAGAACCTGCTTGATTTTTCCTTGTTTTAAGATCCAAGGGGATTGGGTCTGGACTCACCAGGGATTGGTGAGGGGAAAGGAGTGGGGGGAATGGTTAATTTCTCCTTGTTTTAAGATCCAAGGGGTTTGGATCTGTGTTCACCAGGGAATTGGTGAAGCCTCTCAAGGCTGCCAAGGGAGGGGAAAGTTTTGGGGTAACAGAGTGTCCCAGACACTGAAATTCTGGGTGGTGGCAGTATACCAGATCTAAACTAGTAATTAGGCGTAGAAGTGTCCATGCAGGTCCCCCACATTTGTACCCTAAAGTTCAAAGTGGGGGGAAAAACCTTCACATGGTGAGCAGCGGTGTGAATTATTTTTTCTCTCCTTTCTAGCTGCTTAGAAAGCAGCCTGAAGGCAGAGGTGTTAAGTTTTTTAACAAGGGTCTTTGTTAAGAGGAGGCTTCAAGCTGTGAGCAAGCAGACAGCAAAAGGAATTTACAAGCGGAATTGTTTTTTCTTTCTACTTCTTGGGTATAGCTAGTGTGATAGACCCAGGCCAGGTGGGTATAGCAGAAGGCAGATATACTGGCCACTGGATTAACAGTTTTCTGTTCCCTGACTGACCAGAGCAGGGGCTGCACCAGGCTAATGAGAACACCTGACTCTAATTAAGCTGTAGAGAGTCAGGTGAGGCCATTCAGTTAATGTGACCACCTGACTCTAATTAAGGCCCTGCTGATACTATACAAAGGGCTCACTCCAGTCAGGCAGGGGATCCAGGGAGCCAGAGGAGAGGAAGTGCGGCTGAAGGGCTGGTTACTGAAGACACCCTCAAACCATAGTTAAGGGAGCCCTAAGGTAAGGGAGAAGAAGGGAGAAGCAGGAGAGCTGTGGGGAAGTGGCCCAGGGAAATGTAGCAACTCTGGCAGTGAAAGGTTTGCTGCCAACAACTGCTACCATTAGGGTCCCTGGGCTGGAACCCGGAGTAGAGGGCGGGCCCATGTTCTCCCCAACCCACCACTACAGGAACAGCTCCTGGAAGGGGAAGTCAGGTCCCTGTCAAGACAGGAGGCTGAACAGAGACTGTGGGAGTTCTCTCACCAACCTCCTTGCAGCCTATGATGAAAAGGGCTCAGTAGACTGTAACCCTAGCCCTAGAGAGAGAAGGGCTATGTGGAGGGTCACAGTGAGCCACTGAGGCAGCATAAACCGCCTAGAAGCGCAGGACCCCCAGGAGCAGGGTCAGAGCTCTGCCACGCTAGTTAGAAAATCTCTGTTAACCAAGCAGCCCTGAGCTGAGTGCATTCCAGTCAGTGAGCTGCAGAGGGGTGTGGCCAGCACAAGAAAGCAGAAAAATGAGTACCAAGGAAGCAGTTAAACAGGAACTGGCTAGACTGGACACAGAAGAGAAAGCCAAAGAAGCTGACCACAAAAGAGCTATGGAGATGAAACAAAAAGAGATGGAGATGGAGAAAAAGAGATGGAAGAGAGAGAAAGCATGAACTGGACTTAGCAAAGGCTAAGCAGGATGGACCAGCCAACCCTAACAACCCTTCTCCAGGTACTGTTTCCCATCCCAGAAAATTTCCCACCTACAAGGCAGGTGATGATACTGAGGCCTTCTTGGAAAATTTTGAAAGGGCCTGCCTTGGGTACAGCATCTCTGCAGACCAGTACATGATAGAGTTGAGGCCACAGCTCAGTGGACCCTTAGCAGAGATGGCAGCTGAAATGCCTAAGGAACACATGAACGATTATAATCTTTTTCAAACCAAGGCCAGAATCAGAATGGGGCTAACACCTGAGCATGCCCGTCGGCGGTTCAGAGCCCTAAGGTGGAAACCAGATGTGTCATTTACCCGACACGCCTACCACACTGGAAAGAATGGGGAAGCCTGGATATCAGGAGCAAATGCTAAAAATCTGGAAGAGCTGGCCTTCCTAATGCAAATGGAGCAGTTCTTAGAGGGTGTTCCTGATTAAACAGAAAGGTACATCCTAGATGGGAAGCCCAAAACTGTAACCGAGGCGGGGGAGATTGGAGCCAGATGGGTGGAAGTGGCAGAAAAGAAAAAAACTACTAGCAAGGGGAGCGAATATCAGAGGGGGCAAACCGAAAATAAACCCTATCACCAGGGGCAACCCAAGACCCCACCCACAACCCAAGGAAAGCCCCAGACACCCTATTGTTCCACCTCACCAGTCTCCAGCAACTCACCTCAGCCTAGTGACCAATCAGCTGGGTGATGTGTTAAATGTAATGAACTGGGACATATAAAGGCCAACTGCCCCAAGAACCCCAGCCGAGAACAGTTCATTACACCACCACCACACCAAAGATCCCCAGGCCCAGATGCCTCTCAAATACCCTCGGAGCGAAGGGAAACCTTGAGAGTGGGCGGGAAGAAGGTTATCGCGTGGAGCGACACCGAGGCACAAGTGTCAGCTATCCACCAATCCTTAGTGAACCCCAAATTCATCAACCTAGAGGCCCAAGTGACAATTCACCCATTCATGTCAAAATCTTTAAACTTGCCTACAGCTGAATTGCCTGTCCAGTACAAGGGCTGGTCAGGAATGTGGACTTTTGCGGTCTATGACAATTATCCCATCCCCATGCTACTGGGGGAAGTCTTGGCCAACCAGGTGAAGCTGGCCAAGAGGTGGGAATGGTCATACGCGGCCAGGCCAAGCAAGCTTCCACTCCAATCCCTATTCCTTAGCCGTCCACAAGGGCCCCGTCTGTGTTACCAGAGACCCAGACAGAGGCGGTGGAATTGGATCCCCTACCAACGACTGCAACAGCCATAGTGCATCCAGTCCCAGAACCGGAACTGGAAAAGCAACCAGCACCAGAACCGTTGCCAGCACTGACGCCAGCGCTTGCAAACCCATCTACAACTCCAGTGCCAGAGGGCACCAGTGGGCATGAACTGGCAGAAACAGCAGACAACCCTACCTAAGAGGCTGAGCCAGAGCCTGAAATATCTCAAAGTGCACCAGCGGAAAGCGGTTCACAATCAACGAAAACAACCCCATCACCTACATCGCTTCCAGAGGGACCAAGCCCAAGTCCACAGTCTAAGAAGGAACTGGTGTCTCCAGCCTCAAGGGAACAGTTCCAGGCTGAGCAGGAAGCAGATGACAGCCTCAAGAAAGCTTGGGCGGTGGCACGGAGCACCCCACCGCCTCTCAGGTCTTCTAACTGATCCCGTTTTGTCGTAGAACAAGGACTTTTATACAAGGAGATTCTTTCTGGTGGACACCAGGAAGACTGGCATCCTCAAAAACAGTTGGTAGTTCCAACTAAGTACCGGGTAAAGCTCTTAAGCTTAGCCCATGATCATCCCAGTGGCCATTCTGGGGTGAACAGAACCAAAGACAGGTTGGGAAAGTCCTTCCACTGGGAGGGAATGGGCAAGGACGTTGCTAATTATGTCCGGTCTTGTGAGGTGTGCCAAAGAGTGGGAAAGCCCCAAGACCAGGTCAAAGCCCCTCTCCAGCCACTCCCCATAATTGAGGTCCCATTTCAGTGAGTAGCTGTGGATATTCTGGGTCCTTTCCCAAAAAAGACCCCCAGAGGAAAGCAGTACATACTGACTTTCATGGATTTTGCTACCTGATGGCCAGAAGAAGTAGCTCTACGCAACACCAAGGCAAAAACTGTGTGCCAGGCCTTAGCAGACATTTTTGCCAGGGTAGGTTGGCCCTCCGACATCCTTACAGATTCGGGAACTAATTTCCTGGCAGAGACCATGAAAAATCTTGGGACGCACATGGGGTGAATCACTTGGTTGCCACCCCTTACCACCATGAAACCAATTGCCTGGTGGAGAGGTTTAATGGAACTTTGGGGGGCATGATACGTAAATTCATAAACAAACACTCCAATGATTGGGATCTAGTGTCGCAGCAGTTGCTTTTTGTCTACAGGGCTGTACCACATCCCAGTTTAGGGTTTTCACCATTCGAGCTTGTGTATGGCCACAAGGCTAAGGGGTCATTACAATTGGTGAAGCAGCAATGGGAGGGGTTTATGCCTTCTCCAGGAACTAACATTCTGGACTTTGTAAACAACCTACAAAACACCCTCCGACACTCTTTAGCCCTTGCTAAAGAAAACCTAAAGGATGCTCAAGAAGAGCAAAAGGCCTGGTACGATAAACATACCAGAGAGCGTTCCTTCAAAGTAGGGGACCAGGTTATGGTCTTGAAGGCGCAACAGGCCCATAAAATGGAAGCGTCATGGGGAGGGACATTCACGGTCCTAGAACGCCTGGAAGCTGTTAACTATCTCATAGCATTCCTCACCTCAACCCTAAAGCCTAAAGTGTACCATGTTAATTCTCTAAAGCCCTTTTATTCCAGAGAATTACAGGTTTGTCAGTTTACAGCCCAGGGAGGAGATGACGCTGAGTGGCCTGAAGGTGTCTACTACAAAGAAAAAAGTGACGGGGGCATGGAAGAGGTAAACCTCTCCACAACCCTGGAACGTCTGCAAACGGCAACAGATCAAGAAGCTGTGCACTAGCTTTGCCCCAGTGTTCTCAGCCACCCCAGGACGGACCAAACGGGCATACCACTCCATTGACACAGGTAATGCTCACCCAATTAGAACCCCACCCTACAGGGTGTCTCCTCATGCCCAAGCTGCTGTAAAACGGGAGATCCAAAACATGCTACAGATGGGTATAATGTGCCCCTCTAACAGTGCATGGGCATCTCCAGTGGTTCTAGTACCCAAACCAGATGGGGAAATAAGCTTTTGCGTGGACTACCGTAAGCTAAATGCTGTAACTCGTCCCGACAACTATCCAATGCCACGCACCAATGAGCTATTGGAAAAACTGGGACGTGCCCAGTTCATCTCTACACTAGACTTAACCAAGGGGTACTGGCAAGTACTGCTAGAAGAACCCACCAAAGAAAGGTCAGCACACACACAACCCAATGGCAAAATCTTTCCATCGATAATAATCAAAACTAACAGATGGACAAAGTAAGAATCATGTTGCTTGAGAACTTATCCTATTCTAATCCTCTAGGGTTCCCTTTTGCCTTAGGCACCACCACGTGGGCATTTCATATCCCTCCTCATTTTCACACAGAGGCACAGTTTCCTTTGCACAGATCCATGAACAGCAAAACCTCCCTGTGTCTATTGTCTGAGCCAGGGCATTCGATTCCACTGAAACCTTCTCTCCTGCAATGGCAATGGTCAGACAGAGGGAATGCATCCACCTTCCCCCTGGCAGTGAGATATTCACTCTCCTCTTCATGCTGCTGCTGTTATTCCATGAGTCATCAAGGATGGAATAAAAAGCTGAGTTTACTCCAGGGTGAGGAAAGAACGGAGCCACCAACGCCCTCAAAAATCTCAGTGCCCAGAGAAAACCTGCCTCTGTTATTGGACTCCCAGAGGTGCTGGCAATACAACGGGAAAAGGGACTGTCTGAATTGCCAAGGCAGGGAATGAACAATCTACAGCAACATCATTAACCACAAACACACTCTAGCCATGCTCCAGCCAGTAGGGAAATGGGCAGGAATTCTTGCGGTTCAGCCATGGCCACACGTACAGAGCTGCACAGCAGTGAGTGTGCTGGGGAAGCTGGTCTGAGCAAACAATTTGTAATGACCCTTCAGTGAGAACAGAACCAGAGTGTAGAAAGGCCCCTGTGTTAAGTGGCTGTGGCTGAGGCCTTAGGTAGCTGGGCTAGAAAACCATGGGTGTCTTTCTGTGAAGGTCTGATCCTTGCCAGCTAGGCAAGGCTGGTGTGTGGTGTCTCCATGGCTGTACTTCCAGGGTCTGATCACAACAGTGCCATAGGGAGCCAAGCCTAGACATATTCAGAGGCTAAGGCCAGGTCAATGTTTCAAACTGTTTTCAAACTTCCAAATTGTCGAAGAAAAACTATTTTTTAAAGTTCAACAGAATTCATATGAGAGAACCATTGAGTGGAAAACAAATGGATCAGTGAAAATAGAGATCCATAATATTACTGCAAATCAGCCCCGAGAATTTGTAAATGAAATTGATGGGTTCCATAGTGATGTAGATATGATGGTTCTTCCTGGAATTTGTGCTATGTTACCTAACAGAGGCCCTTGTTGTTATTTGGTTACCCAATTAGTGAATAATCATACGACTACCCAAAGAGTTTGTTCTGCTACTGGAAATTTTACCTGTATTGAGACCATTCCAGTGACTGATAATGTGACCTGTACTTTGTTGCAATACACTCCCTCTTATGCTGTTAATATTAATGCCTCTCGGAAATATATGGAGGTCTACAACCAACAGATGTGGTATAGACCTACGCTGAGGGGAAATGTGGCAGAATATCGGTGGACTGTACTTAACACTACACTAGGGACTGTGAAGTTTACATTGCCTTTATCTAGTTTTCAGATCACCTCTACATATCCCAATTGTTCACAAGGGGATGCCATTAGATTAGCACAACAGAGGGCCTGGGTTATTTCCTCTAGGACGAAGAGGATCTGGCTGGATCCTTGTGGGATGGGGCCAATTCTGCAGCTGCTGTTTGGAATATTTTTAAGACCCAGGAACATGATGAGAAATTGGGCCAATTAGAGAAGGCCACTGGCCTAATTTCTGGGGCACAGCTAACCCAAGTGCAAACCGGAGTGGGTGAGTTACATGTCATTTCCGCCCTTAGTTCTATGACCCAGAATTTATTGAGAGAGATGGTACTGCATATCACTGAGGCTGGGAAGGCATTGCAGTGGGATCTAGCATGTTCGGAAATTCAGGATTTCCTGAATGACCAGCTGATGGCCATTCGGAATGATCTAGTGCACCAAGCTTGGCCCACTGCCCTTACAGACACGTCAGGAGTACCATCTGATCTGTGGCCATGGAGACATACTTGGAGACTTTCTGGATGGAAGTGTGGACGTTCACAGTGCTCCTTCCAAGCATATGGACCGGTTAAGGGGGTGTGGGCTCCCACATACCGAATCCTGCCGGGTCTGTGGGGAGGATGCATGTGGGATTGGGTGATTCACCGAGATATCTGGGAAGTGAGACTGCCTGATTCTCCTAATCGATTTTTAGTTAGTGCTCCTGGGATTACAGCTGATATTTGGATGGGGTTGGGAAATCTATGGACATTTTGGCCGTTAGAACCACCACAGCTTCAGTGTATACGGAAGCTGAAGCCAGGGGAAGTTGTCACTGTTTATGACAATAGTTGCTGGGAGGGTAGAGGTCAAGGAACTACCCTTACAGGACACCCACTTTTTCAGGCTAATGATAGCTGTGTGTACGTTAATACCACCACATTACAAGATATACATATTAATCTTACCACTGCTGCAGGCAATCATATCATTTACTGGCCTGCAGATAGAATGTTGCATGTAGCTCTTAGATTTCAGGTATATTTTAATTAGACTAAAGTAGTGCCTGATCGGTTTCAGAATTTGCTTTCATTGTTACCAGAGGTTCACAGAATCTCTGACTTGCAAGGACAAATTCACATGCTTCAGAATATATATCATGCTGAAAAGAATGCCTTTCATACAGCTTATAGAGTGTCTACTTTATGTACTAAGTATGATGTATTGTGCTTTGTTACCAAAACTGTACGACAACCCCATTATTTTATTCCTATGGGGATGTTATTGTTTGTAGTGTTGTTAGTTGGTGTGGGATTCTGTTATTGTTGTTGTTGTTGTAGAAGACGTAATGATGGTAATAATACTTTTCATGTTCATGCTAATCATGCATTGTCATTACATCCCATAACCACACCTAAGGTTGACATGTCTGCTGTAGACTCTGAAATCCATGGTTTAATGCAAATTGAGATTTGAAGTATTTGTTGTACTATAAGTACAAAAGGGGGGAGTGTGGAGGCCAAGAATTAATTAATAAAGGTTTGAAGGGATCTTAATGTATGTTAGCTAATTTAGCAGGAGTTAGGCTGTGATATGCTGTAAGATAATGTGGTACAGAGTGAATTGTGTGAAAAGTCATTACGACCTTGTAAAATGCAGTCTTGTTTTCTGTTCTAGTATTGAAGACAAATAAGATAGCGAATAGGCTTATGTATAAACAAATGCAAATGTTTTCCTTCAATGTCTCCAGGATTGTTAGCCATTGTCTGTAACAAAGGTATAAATGATTGTTATGATTGTTTACTAATTGAGAGAGATTCGTCCGGGACAAGGGGCAACCCAGCTTCCTATGACACTCCCTCTTGTGATCACTAGAGAAAGTAATAAAGTATTTGATTTTGCTGTACCCAAACAAAAAGCGAGAACTTAGTTTTTCTTTGACAAAACAGTGAGTCTATGCTGCTGCAGCTCAGTAATGGAGATGCTCTATGCCAGGGTTTCTCAAATGTCCTTTCATTGCAACCTCCTTCTGCCAAAATAACTTAATACATAGCCCTGGAAAGAGGGACCAAGCACCAAGCCCCCCCACTTGGGCAGGGGAGAGTGCCAAAGACTGAGCCCCAGTGCGGGGAGGGCAAAACCAAAGCCTGAGGGATTCAGCCCTGGGTGGGGGGGCTCAGACTTTTGGCTTCAGCCCCAGGACCCAACAAGTCTAATACCAGCCCTGGTGACCCCATTAAAACAGGGTCACGACCCACTTTGCGGTCCTGACCCACAGCTTGAGAACCACTGCTCCATGCTGAGGGGGGAGAGTTTTCCTGTTGGTGTAGTCAATCCACTTCCCCAGGAGGTGGCAGCTCTGTCATGGGGAGAAGCTATATCGGTGGGTGTGCAAGCTGTGGTGTTTACCACATTTAAGAAGTTTAATCAAACCCCATTTTTAAAACCACCTGTGGTCTGGGAATGGCAAAGGAGCTCAATGAAGCAGGGTCTGTCCTTCAAAGTCCTGGAGTTCACAATTCCCTGCTCTTGTTAACATGGGGGTATAGCTCAGTGATAGAGTGTTTGATTGCAGATCAAGTGGTCCTTTGTTCAAACCCAGGTGCCCTCTTAAAAAAAAAGAAAAAAAATTCATTTCCATTCTCCATTATGTTCAGGAGCTCCACCATACGAGGATGTTTGAAATGAATGTGAACACTCAACATTCTGCTGTCCAAATGCATAAAAACCTAGCAAACCTGTCCATCAGCTGAAATCAGTTCCAATCCTCTAAGTGTCTAGTTTATGTTTTCATCAATTAAACAAAGGTATCATTCCCTGAAGCAGAGCACAAGTTTGAAATACAGGCAGCATAAAGCCAATATTCATAATGTCAACTACAAAAACGATACACATCTAGAGGTAGCATCATTATAATCAGCCAGTCAGAACCTCTCCATAGACCCCTTACATTACCATTTCTCTGTAATATTGGCTGCAAATATAGAACAGTGGTCACAACGGTGATCTATACAGTTACAGATTATGTCAATAACGTCACAGGAGGTGACACGGCATCAGTGAGACTGATACTGGAATACTGCCTCCAGTTTTGGTGTCCTCATTTGAAAAAGATGTTGTGAAATTGGAGCTGGGGCAGCAAAGAGCCACCTAATGTTCTGAGGACTGGAAAAAATGCCTTCTAGTGAGCTATTGAAAGAGCTCAACCTGATTAGCTTATCAAAAGAAGATTGAAAGGTGACTTAATTGAAATGCCTTAATGGAGAGAAAAGATTGGGTATTTAAGGGCTCTTTAATCTAGCAAAGAAAGGCATAAGAAGACCCAATGTCTGGAAGGTGAAGAAAGACAAATTCATATTACAACTAAGGCACAAAAATTCAAACAGCGAGGATGATTCACCACAAGAACAAGCTACCAAGGAAAGCGGTGGATTCTCCATCTCCTGATGTCATTTCATGAACACTAGATGCCTTTCTGGAATGTGTTTGCCTCAAAAGTAGCTATTGTGTCCTACAGGAGGCCTGTGATATGCAGAGGGTCAGATTAGATGCTCTAATGGTCTCTTCTGGCCATAAAGTCGACTAATTTCTGAAAAACCGAGTGTAGCATTGGGAGCAGCGTCTGATGTTTTCCTGTCTAGCCGGCTTGCTGCCTAGAACGAACGCTCCTTGAGTGGGGTGATCCACAGGGAGTAACTCAAACCTCCAAAGTGCCTGGCCAGGGGCAGGACATTGGCACAGCAAGGGAGGGGTGTGGCAGTGACATCACAAAGGCCTTTGGCAGGACCTCAGCCTATTGGTCAGAGGTGGTGGGGAGGTGGTGACCTCACAGAGAGATGCTGACATCAGCCAGGCAGGACAGGAGCGAGGGGCCAGGGGAACCTCAGAGACCCCTGTGGCTTTGCTCCAGCAAGTCTCCTTCTCCAGGTCTCTCTTTGAGGACTGAGAGAGTATTCGGGTTCACGGACGTGAGTGCCAGGAGGAACCTCTTTCAAGTTTTCTCCTTCCCTTGTAGTAATTTCACTAGAAAACAGCCGTCCCTGTTTAGAAGGTAAGAGCCTCCTCGAGGTTTGAAACCTGTTCAGTCTGATCCATCTGGTGACAGTTGAATTCTGAGCATGGAAAACTCGAGCTTAAGGAGGCAGAATTTTATTGCGCACCTGGGATTTTGTCCCTTAGAATCACTGGGGACATTGGGGTTTATCATTTTTGTTTCATCTTTTCCTCCATCCCTCCCTCTTTTCTCTTTGTCTTTTGCTTCTTTTGTCCTTTCTCCTGCTCCCCTCCCAACAGCAGGAGAGGGGTGTGTGTGTGTGTGTGTGTGTTTGTGTGTGTTGCGGGGGAGTGCTCTTCAGCTCTCACTGTGGGAGGTCCACCCAAAAATGTGGGGCTGAAATAGTGCTCAGGCAGTGATCCCCACCAATGACCTGGGCCATCCTTTGGGCTCTCTGGTGAGAACCCTCAGCCTCCCGTTCTCAGTCTCTACCCTGATTGGCTGAGCAGGGGTTATTGACAGGGAGGAGACTCAGGTCCTTGTTGTTCTCTTTTAAGACCAAGGAAATAAGTCAGAACCGGTTCTATGTTTGATGAATTTTGCTGCTTCTCTGCATTAATGGTCTCTGAGCAGTTCATGATTCTCTCTAACATTGCAGTTCTCCTCAAATACTTGCTGAATAATTACTGTGCACTGTTGTTGGTCTGGAGCTCATCTGAGAGCACTTTATTCAGGTCAGTCAGTGTCTGAAATTCAAGATCCGATGGTTAGTTTGAAAATCAGGGCTCTTGGGTCCTATTCCCAACTCTGCCACTGGCTGGGTGTGTGACCTAAGACAAGTCAATTCTCCTTTCTCAGCCTCAGCTTCTCCCTCTTTCAAGTAGGGATAATAATGATCCGCTCATACCTACCTCACGGTGCGTGGAGGCAGGGCCGGCTCTAGGTTTTTTGCCGTTCCAAGCAAAAAATATTTTCGCTGCCCCTATCCCAGCCCTGGGCTCCCCCTCACACCCTCCTGCTGCCCGAGCCCTGGGCTCCCCCCAACCTGCACCCGCTGACGCCGCAGCTCTGGGCCTCCCCACACCTGCATCCCCCTGCCACCCCACCCCTGGGCTCTTCCCCGCAACCCACACCCCCTGCCATTCCAGCCCTGGGCTCCCCCACTACATCCTATGCTGCCCCAGATCTGGGCTCTCCCCTTCCCCCCCACCAATGCTCCCCAACCCACACAGCCCCTGCTGCCCCAGGCCTGGGTGCTCCCCCCCACCTGCACCCTCCTTCCACCCCAGCCCTGGGTCACTGGTAACTCGCTCCCAGGACGGATCATTCAGCAGGAATTTTGGATGTGCACAGAACACAGACAGGACTGGTTCCCATATGGTTACAGAACTGCAGTAAAATGGAACAATTTTCAGCTTGTGTGATTGGAGGATACCTGGATGCATATTATACGATTGTCCTCCATAAATGAGGAAAAGTTGAGGTGCCTTTATTACTCATTGTTTCTCTGGGGAATTTGCCACTGCAATATCACTGTCGTCCTTCCAAACAAACAAAACTAGAAAAAAATGGCAATGGCTGTTGAAAATAGCAATTCCAGTCCTAATAACCCCTGGGAAGCATTTCTTGCTCAATTTTATCCTACTTTTTGTACAGCAAATGACAGTGGATCAGTATATTTCATTTGGGAGAAATGAAGTAACAGCTGCCCAAATTGAGCTGGAGCATTCCTGAATTTTGAGGTGTTCAGATCTGGAAGGCAGGTGCTAGATTCTCTTTCTGAACATTAGCTAAATCTGGAAAGGAAAAGTCAATTTCTGCTTCCATGACTCAGAAGGGGAAATCCTCCTACGTGCCTGGTACTGTATCTAGATGTAAGTGGGGGAATGGTCCTGCTATTGTGGGGAACTTTCCTGGCTTCTGCACTACCCCGGTGAAGTGGGCTGGCCAAAGGATCTGAGTCCTCGCTCCCACTTCCTTTACCCAGAGGTCTCCCTGCCCTTGAGGACTCCCCTTCCACTCTCCTGTCTGGCAGAGTCCTCGTAACCCCAACAAGGCTGGGCCCAGGATTCCTGGGGGACTCGACCCCCAACCCTGCTGTGATCACCCAGGACAGGGGCTAGGGTGTCCCTCTCTTTGCACTGCGCACCTCCCTGACCCACTGATCAAATCATTCAATTTAAAGCAAATACAAATTATTTAATTAACAATAAAATTTAAAAAATAAGAAAAAATGGGAAAGGTTAAAGGAAAACACATCACCCCGCTCTGTGGCAGGGACCATCACAAAAAGTGTCTCTGGACATCAGGGCACTTCACAGTCTGTTCCTTGTAGGTCCCAGGCCGCCTCCTCAGGCCCTGGCTGTGCTGCAGGGAGGCTGCAGGTTGGACACTTGCTCTGGCGGTGGCCACACACTCTCAGGCTCTGGGTGGCAGGACCCTTCTGCCTAGCATCACCCCCACCCTGTCAGGGTTACGATCCCCCTCCAAGTCTGGCCTGCAGGGCCTCTTGGCTGAGGCATCTCCCTGTGCTGGACCCACTGCCCAGGGTCCCCCTCGCTCTCCTCAGCTGCTCACCGCACCCAGCTCCGGCCTGCTCCAGCTCCGCTCTGCCTCAGCACGGCTGCTGCTACTGCTCTGCCTTCAGCTCCCTGGGCTGCTTGTCTGGCCTCTCTGGCTCCAGTTGTTACAGCTCTGCTCCCAGGGCAGGTCTGCTCTCTCTGGGCTGTGCTCTGGCTTTGGGGCTGCAGCTCTGCTACCATCAGCTCAGCTTGGGTCCCCTGCTCTCTCCTTAGCTCGGCCCCACTCCATGTGACTCAGACAATTCCAGCTCACAGGGAGGACGGGACCCCCCTGGCCTCCTGACCCCTTGAATAGCCTGCCCTCCCTGTCAATCAGGCTGCTCTGGAGCATTGGCCTCTCCACATTGTTCCTGGGGACTGTCAGTCTCAGGCTCCTGATTTCCCATTGACCCCTCCCTTTTTAGTGCTGGGAGCTAGCAACCAAACACCCCCACTGAATGTTAGTAAGGGGGCAACAGTCCCCTTACATAAAGCATCTAAATCCCCTGGGCACAGCTTGCCAGGGCACAGCTTGGGAGCTGCACTGGGAATAGATCCTGCAGGAAATCCCTTCCCCCCTCTGCTAGCTTGTGTTTTGTTACAGCCCTGGAAATAATCCCGCTGCCTGCACGTGTTCCGCAGAGAACAGAGGAGCAAATTCTTTCCCTGTTCCCCCTTCCACAGCCATTAAAGGAAGGAATAAACCCCCAGCAGCGCCCTGCCCCACAGAGTCCCCCCTGTAAGAGAGAGATGTGCAGTGACTAGGGCTCCAGCTCAGCGTCACCAGGTTTATATAACTTTTGGTGATGCCCAGAATTGGTCCAAGTCCTGCCTGTCCTTCCTCGCCCCCCCCCCCCCAAAGCGCTGTGGGAGGGAGTTTGGGTACATGAGGTGCAGGCTCTGGGATGGGAGGGGGTTGGGGTGCAGGGGAGGCGGGGGGTGGACCCTGGGAGGGAGTTTGGATGTGGGCTCTGGGCTGGGGCAGGGAGTTGGGGGGCAGTGGTGGGCTCTGGGAGGGAGTTTGGGTGTGGGCGGGGTGTGGGATCTGGGCTGTGGCAGAGGGTTGGGGTGTGGCACCTATCTTGGGCAGCTCCCGAAAGTGACCCACACCCCCATCTGGCAGCAACTCCTACATGGAGGAGGCCCGGGGGGCGTGGGTATCCTGGCACCACTGCCTGCTGGCACCACCCCTGCAGCTCCCATTGCCGCAGTTCCAATGGCAGAGTTGGCACTTGGGGTGGGGACAGCGTGCGAGAGACACACCCCACGGGGCCTGCAGGGATGTGCCAGATGCTTCTGGGAGTGGTGCGCCATGCGGAGCCAGGGTGGGCAGGAATCCACTTTAATCCCGCTGTGCTGCCGGTAGTGGTGGCAGGAGCCCCCGGGCCCTTTCAAATCGCCCGGGGCCAGCTGCTCAGGCTTTCTGACTTCCTGATGGGGAAGCAAGGGGAAGTCACATGTGCCCCTCATGATCAGTTCTGGGGAGTCTTTTTGGGGCTCCTAAAGTAGGCAGCAGAGAGGTGCAGCCTCACCACCAAGTCTGTTTCACTGGATGGGAGAGGGGGCTGCAGGGTGATCTCCCACCTCTTGCATCCGACGAAGTGGGTATTCACCCACGAAAGCTCATGCTGCAAAACGTCAGTTAGTCTATAAGGTGCCACAGGATTCTTTGCTGCTCCCACCTCTGTGCATCCAGCAGCCTGTGCTCCCCCCTGCAATGCTGGAGCCTCCACACTTATTTATTGACAAATAAAATTTGCAGAATTTTAAATTATTGTGCACAGAATTTTTTTGGTGCAGAATCTCCTCAGGAGTGAGACTGACTCAGGGAACCTCCTTGGATTGTCACTGCTTGGTGAACCACTCAGCCACCACACCAATGCACAGAGAGTGCCAAGCCCCACTGCTATGTGGGGCTGGGGGCTGGGGTCAGGTCATACACATTCACACTGTGCGCTCCCCCCGCTACAAACCGCTGCTGATTTCCCAGTTAGGACATTAGCTGTTACCGATAAGGTTTGTCTGTGTTGTTTTTTTTATCTCATTGTTAAGTGTGAGAAGTATAAACTCTTCAATATGTTCCATTAGTTGGTTAATAAGATGTTTATGAAGTAAATCACTGGCTTTAAAATAAGATCCAATCTGGAGCATATGAACTATTGACCCCTAGACTCCATCTCTGAGAGGGGACTTGTTTACCATCAGGGGACAGGCTCAAACCAGTCCAAACTGGTTTTTCCCGCCAAAACCAGCCCTCAGTGTTCCATCTCCTCAGCACTTTTCCCGCCACAGAAGTGATACAAGGACGTGCTCAGCGCCTGCGCGGGGCCGCCCCCCCCCCCCCGCGACGGCCCGTCCACGGTCGGGTCTTCCCAGTGCTCCCGAGCCGGAGAGTGACGAGCCCCCTGGGTCCCGCTGTGAGACTGAGGAACAGGAGGCCTGTCACCCCCATTCCTGCCGTCCTGCATCCCTGGTGTCCAGCCTCCCACGGAGCCCCCGCGGAGTGAGAGACCCCGGGGGGGGGCACTGGGGCTGGGCAGGAAAGTGACTCTGCCCCAGGGAACCTGGGAGAAGCCTCAGAGCTGCCTCAGCCCCAGTGGGATTTGGGGGGCAGAGACTGGGGCCTGGCGGGGGGGATCCCCTGTGGTGGGGGGGGATCCCCAACAGGGCGGCTAACAGGGGAGTTTTGAGTGGGAGCTCCCATTGGAGGAGCCAGGTATTTTGTGTTTGCGTCTGTCTTTGGGGTGCTTGTGTCTCTCTCTGTCGGGGCAGACTGCTGAGCCCTGATTAGGGGGCGGAGCTAGGCGGAGGAGGGGGCCTATAAAAGCGGCCGCCCAGCCAGGCAGCGGCACAGCTGATCGCAGCGGCCCAGGAGCCGGCCAACAGGGCGGCTAACAGGGATTTTGAGTGGGAGCTCCCATTGGAGGAGCCAGGTATTTTGTGTTTGCGTCTGTCTTTGGGGTGCTTGTGTCTCTCTCTGTCGGGCAGACTGCTGAGCCCTGATTAGGGGCGGAGCTAGGCGGAGGAGGGGGCCTATAAAGCGGCCGCCCAGCCAGGCAGCGGCACAGCTGATCGCAGCGGCCCAGGAGCCGGCCAACAGGGCGGCTAACAGGGAGTTTTGAGTGGGAGCTCCCATTGGAGGAGCCAGGTATTTTGTGTTTGCGTCTGTCTTTGGGGTGCTTGTGTCTCTCTGTCGGGGCAGACTGCTGAGCCCTGATTAGGGGGCGGAGCTAGGCGGAGGAGGGGGCCTATAAAAGCGGCCGCCCAGCCAGGCAGCGGCACAGCTGATCGCAGCGGCCCAGGAGCCGGCCAACAGGGCGGCTAACAGGGGAGTTTTGAGTGGGAGCTCCCATTGGAGGAGCCAGGTCTGTTGTGTTTGCGTCTGTCTTTGGGGTGCTGGTGTCTCTCTGTCGGGGCAGACTGCTGAGCCCTGATTAGGGGCGGAGCTAGGCGGAGGAGGGGGCCTATAAAAGCGGCCGCCCAGCCAGGCAGCGGCACAGCTGATCGCAGCGGCCCAGGAGCCGGCCAACAGGGCGGCTAACAGGGGAGTTTTGAGTGGGAGCTCCCATTGGAGGAGCCAGGTATTTTGTGTTTGCGTCTGTCTTTGGGGTGCTTGTGTCTCTCTCTGTCGGGGCAGACTGCTGAGCCCTGATTAGGGGGCGGAGCTAGGCGGAGGAGGGGGCCTATAAAAGCGGCCGCCCAGCCAGGCAGCGGCACAGCTGATCGCAGCGGCCCAGGAGCCGGCCAACAGGGCGGCTAACAGGGGAGTTTTGAGTGGGAGCTCCCATTGGAGGAGCCAGGTATTTTGTGTTTGCGTCTGTCTTTGGGGTGCTTGTGTCTCTCTCTGTCGGGGCAGACTGCTGAGCCCTGATTAGGGGGCGGAGCTAGGCGGAGGAGGGGGCCTATAAAAGCGGCCGCCCAGCCAGGCAGCGGCACAGCTGATCGCAGCGGCCCAGGAGCCGGCCAACAGGGCGGCTAAAAGGAGAGTTTTGAGTGGGAGCTCCCATTGGAGGAGCCAGGTATTTTGTGTTTGCGTCTGTCTTTGGGGTGCTTGTGTCTCTCTCTGTCGGGGCAGACTGCTGAGCCCTGATTAGGGGGCGGAGCTAGGCGGAGGAGGGGGCCTATAAAAGCGGCCGCCCAGCCAGGCAGCGGCACAGCTGATCGCAGCGGCCCAGGAGCCGGCTAACAGGGGAGTTTTGAGTGGGAGTTTGCAGGGGAGGTGGAAGGGGAGGCCCGTGCCCCCTGCGCCCCCCAGTTAAGAACAGCAAGCAAGGCCGAGACAGCAGCAGCCATGAGCGAAGCAGCAGAGGATACACTGAGGATGAGAGCATGCAGCAGCTGCGGTATGTACCTGGTCCTAGCAGGGGACCCAGAACAGTACTATATATGCATGAAGTGTCGCCTAATAGAGCTGCTGGAGGAAAAGATCCAGGGCCTAGAGTTGCAGGTAGAGACCCTGATAGAGAATAGAAGGGGGTTCGAGCAGCTGATGGAGCAATGGCAAGCAGCAACCAAAGGGGAACGCCCAGGGGCACAGAAGGGAGCAGGGGCTGAGGCCAATGAGGGGGGACCACCAGATGAGGAAGATGGGCGGTGGAAGCATGTGACTGTGAGAAGCAGGCCAAGGAAAAGGAGAGCGAGTGAGGGGGAAATTGAGCTAAGAAACAGGTTTGAAGGTCTGGAGAATGAGGAAGGGGTAAAGCAGATGGTAGCTGATGGTGGGAGGCCAAGGAAAAAGAGACGAGCAGCCAGTCCCATAAAAAAGGAGAGGAGTCTATGGAGGTAGCACCAAGTTTGGGCCCAGTGAGGATACAGGATGGCTTAAGGGGAACCACAAGGGAGGATAGAAATGGAAGGAACTTGCAACCAGGGGGAACGGGGGATAGGTTAGAGGACCGCACTGTCCCCAGGCGAAGGCAGGTCTACGTGATTGGGGATTCCATACTGAGAAGGTTGGACAGGCCTGTGACCAGGGCCGATCCGGAGAACAGAAGGGTGTGCTGTCTACCGGGTGCTAAAATACGGGATGTGGACCTGAGGTTGAAAAGAATCCTAAGAGGAGCAGGTAAGAACCCTTTGGTCATCCTTCATGTGGGAACGAATGATACTGCTAGATTCTCGCTAGAAAGGATCAAGGGAGACTATGCCAGGTTGGGTAAGACGCTCAAGGAAATTGAGGCTCAGGTGATCTTCAGTGGGATTCTACCTGTCCCTAGGGAAGGGCGCCAAAGGGGTGACAGGATCGTGACGATTAATAGTTGGCTGAGGGAGTGGTGTTACAAGGAGGGCTTTGGGATGTATGGGCACTGGGAGGCTTTTGGGGACAGACAACTGTTCTCAAGGGATGGGCTCCACCTGAGTAGGGAAGGAAGTAGAATTCTAGGCGGGAGGCTGGCCCATCTGATTAAAAGAGCTTTAAACTAGACACTGGGGGGAGACGGTTGGGAGAGCTCCTGGTGCTCTCCACGCCAAATTTACTCATTGGGAGAGAGAACAACAGGATAACAACAGATATAGCCAGAGGGGGACAGTTAGGTGTAAGGAAGAGCAGGGGGACAGATACTAGATCTACAAGTCATACTGGAAGTACTGTGTCCCTACCGAGTGGGGTGAAAAGAGTGAGAGGAGCCCAACAAGAAAGATTAGGATGTTTGTTCACCAATGCAAGAAGCTTAGGTAACAAAATGGAGGAACTGGAGCTCCTGGTCCGAGAATTGAAACCGGATATCGTAGGAGTAACCGAAACATGGTGGAACGGTAGCCATGACTGGAGTACAGGTATGGAAGGGTATGTGCTGTTTAGGAAAGACCGAGGCAAAGGTAAAGGTGGGGGAGTAGCATTGTATATCAATAATGAGGTGAAATGTAATGAAATAACTAGCAATGCAATGGATAATACGGAGTCTGTCTGGGCAATGGTCACATTGGGGGAAAAAACTACCAGAGCCTCACCCGGGATAGTGATTGGGGTGTGCTATAGACCGCCAGGATCTAGCTTGGAGACGGATAGAGAGCTCTTTAATGTTTTTAAGGAGGTAAATACTAATAGGAACTGCTTGATCATGGGGGACTTTAACTTCCCGGATATAGATTGGGAAACAAATGCTAGTAATAATAATAGGGCTCAGCTTTTCCTAGACGTGATAGCTAATGAATTCCTTCATCAAGTGGTTGCTGAACCGACGAGGGGGGATGCCATTTTAGATTTGATTTTGGTGAATAACGAGGACCTTGTTGAGGAAATTGTTGTAGGGGACAACCTTGGCTCGAGTGATCATGAGCTAATTTGTTTCAAAATAAATGGGAGGATAATCAATACTGCATCTGAGACTAGGGTTTACGATTTCAAGAGGGCTAACTTTACTAAATTAAGGCGACTAGTTAGGGAAGTGGACTGGACTAGCATATTTAGGGATCTAAAGGCAGATGACGCCTGGGGTTACTTCAGGTTGAAGTTGCAGGAGTTGTCAGAGGCATGTATCCCGAGAAGGGGAAAACGGCTCGTAGGTAGCAGTTTTAGACCGAGCTGGATGAGCAAGCGTCTTAGAGGGGTCATTAAGAAAAAACAGAAAGCGTACCAGGAGTGGAAAATGGGAGGGATCAGCAAAGAAACCTACCTTATTGAGGTCAGAGGGTGTAGGGAAGCAGTGAGAAAGGCAAAGCGACGGGTGGAGATGGACCTAGCGAAGGGGATTAAAACCAATAGCAAACGGTTTTTTAGCCATATAAATAGGAAGAAAACCAAAAAGGAAGAAGTGGGACCGCTTAAAACTTTAAACGGAGTGGAGATTAGGGATAATCTTGGAATGGCACAATATCTGAATGAATATTTTGCCTCAGTCTTTAATGAGGCTAATGAAGGGCTAGGCAATAGTGATAGAGGGACCGATGGGAATGAAGATATGGGGGTAGACATTACGGTATCTGAGGTAGAAGCCAAACTTGAACAGCTTAACGGAAGTAAATCGGGGGGCCCGGATAATCTTCATCCTAGAATATTAAGGGAATTGGCGAGTGATATTGCTAGCCCGTTAGCGATAATTTTTAATAAATCTCTAAATTCGGGGATTGTACCGTTTGACTGGAGATTAGCTAATGTAGTTCCTATATTCAAGAAGGGGAAAAAAAGTGACCCGGGTAACTACAGGCCTGTTAGTTTAACATCTGTAGTATGCAAAGTCATGGAAAAAATCTTAAAAGAGAGAGTGGTTACGGACCTTGAGGCCGATGGCAACTGGGATAAATTACAGCATGGATTTACGAAAGGTAGATCGTGCCAAACCAACCTGATCTCCTTCTTTGAGAAAGTAACAGATTTTTTAGACAAGGGAAATGCGGTGGATCTAATATATCTGGATTTCAGTAAGGCGTTTGATACGGTACCGCATGAAGAATTACTGGTTAAATTGGAAAAGATGGGGATCGAAATGAAAATCCAGAGGTGGATAAGGAGCTGGTTAAAGGGGAGACTGCAGAGGGTAGTATTGAAGGGGGAACTGTCAGGTTGGAGGGGGGTTACCAGTGGAGTTCCTCAAGGTTCGGTTTTGGGTCCGATTTTATTCAATCTATTTATTGCTGACCTGGGAACCAAGAGTAGGAGTGGGCTGATAAAGTTTGCGGATGACACCAAGTTGGGAGGTATTGCCAATTCGGAAAAGGATCGGGATATCCTCCAGGGAGATTTGGATGACCTGGTAAACTGGAGTATTAGTAACAGGATGAAATTCAATAGTGAGAAGTGTAAGGTAATGCATTTAGGGATGACTAACAAGAAGTTTAGTTATAAGCTAGGGACACACCAGTTGGAAGTAACAGAGGAGGAGAAGGACCTAGGAGTCCTGGTTGATCGTAGGATGACTATGAGTAGGCAATGTGATGTGGCCGTTAAAAAAGCTAATGCGGTCTTGGGATGCATTAGGCGAGGTATTTCTAGTAGGGACAAGGAGGTGCTAGTCCCGTTATATAAGGCGTTGGTGAGACCTCACTTGGAGTATTGTGTGCAGTTTTGGTCTCCCATGTTTAAGAAGGATGAATTCAAACTGGAACGGGTACAAAGAAGGGCCACTAGAATGATCCGAGGAATGGAAGGTCTGTCGTATGAAAGGAGACTTGAGGAGCTCGGTTTGTTTTCCTTAACCAAAAGAAGGATAAGAGGAGATATGATTGCACTCTTTAAATATATCAGAGGGATAAATACCAGGGAAGGAGAGGAATTATTTCAGCTCAGTGCTAATGTGGACACGAGGACAAACGGATATAAGTTGTCAGTCAGGAAATTCAGGCTTGAAATTAGACGAAGGTTTCTAACCATCAGGGGAGTGCAATACTGGAACAGCCTACCGAGGGAAACAGTGGGGGCGAAGGACCTCCATGACTTTAAGATTAAGCTAGATAAGTTTATGGAGGAGATGGCATGATAGGATAACGGGCTTAGTCAATAGGTCAATTAAATTAAGTGCCACACTGGTAAATTGTACAATGAGTCAATGACATGATATAACCTTTTTCCAGAGGGTCTGGCTGGAGAGTCTTGCCCGCATGCTCGGGGTTCAGCTGACCGCCATATTTGGGGTCGGGAAGGAATTTTCCTCCAGGGAAGATTGGCAGTGGCCCTGGAGGTTTTTCGCCTTCCTCCGAAGCATGGGGCAGGGGTCGCTAGCTAAAGGAGTGGGTGGATCGGCTTATGTGGCCTGCATCTTGCAGGAGGTCAGACTAGATGATCATAATGGTCCCTTCTGATCTTGGATTCTATGTGGGGGGAGATGGGGGGTGTCTGGCAGGGAGGGGAGAAGCTGGAGTTGTAGGGGGGGAAGGTCAGTGGGACGCGGGGAGGGGGGGGGTTGAACTGTCTCTGGGCAGCCAGGAAATTCCCGGGGGCGGGGAGTGGCGGGTGGGCGAAGGGGGGAGGGGGGTTAATTGGATCCTGTCCCTGTTTGTGCCACTTGCCTCTCATCCCCGATACAAATTCTCTCCAGTTCTGCCCCTTTTCTCGCTCAGTGTCTCACACGGGGCTATAAAATCTGGGGCGATTCCCCCTTTCCCCTCCAATGATCAGCTCTCCCATCCCCCCTGATTACCCCCGTTCTCCCCATGAGTCTCAAACATCAGTTTAAAATCTTCTCTAGTGAGGGGCATTTTCCCACCCATTTGATCTGCAGCAATTTGTCCTTGTTTAGGTGGAAAATTGTTGCCCTGAGTCATTCCCCAGCACATGGCTGCCCCTGGAGTGGGGGTCGGATGGCTCAGTGGTTGGAGCACTGGCCTGCTAAACCCAGGGCTGGGAGCTGACTCCTTGCGGGGGCCATTTGGGGATTTAGTTGGGGTTGGTCCTGCTTTGAGCAGGGGGTTGGACTAGACACCTCCTGAGGTCCCTTCCAACCCTGATATTCTAGGAGATGCCGGGTCTCTGCCAGGGCAGGGAAGGGAGGCGCACATGTCCCCCATGGGGACTGCCCAGACCCCCATTTCCCACTCCCAGTTGCTTCCCCCTAACTACCAACACAGTAACCCCCAACCATCAGTTGCCAGTCACCCACCCGTCCCCCACTGCTGCCCCCTTCCTTTATCCAGGGACCTTCCAGCTCCCCCTCCCTTGCCCTTTTAATCAGCTCCTCAAAGGGCTCCCTGCTGCCCATGGCAATGGTGGGGGTGGGGGAACCATCACTTTGTGTTTATGTATTGGACAGTCGTATAAAATCCAGTCCAACAGTCCCCATTTTCATAAAATCATAGAATCATAGAATCTCAGGGTTGGAAGGGACCTCAGGATGTCATCTAGTCCAACCCCCTGCTCAAAGCAGGACCAAACCCAACTAAATCATCCCAGCCAGGGCTTTGTCAAGCCTGACCTTAAAAATCTCTAAGGAAGGAGATTCCACCACCTCCCTAGGTAACCCATTCCAGTGCTTCACCACCCTACTAGTGAAAAAGTTTTTCCTAATGTCCAACCTAAACCTCCCCCTCTGCAACTTGAGACCATTACTCCTTGTTCTGTCATCTTCTACCACTAGTTCGTTAACAGCAATATAAAATCCCCTCAGATCTTGGTGTTTTTCTCTCATGTTATCAAATACGCAGTTTGTGACACATTTTCTGTGCAAATCTTAAAGGTTCATATAAAATACCCTAAACATTTGTCCCACTGCTCTCTAGTTGTCTATTTCTAATTGAATATGCCCTGAGATTTTCCCCTGTCTCTCTAATTATAAAATACCAAGAAAATCTCAGGTTTACACCTTTGCTCAGATTCTTGAACCTGGATATAAAATGTTTGCAAATGGTGCCCATTTCCTCTTTATTCATTTATCAGATATTCATGTGAAACACTCAGATTTTACCTCCTATCAACAACTGATATAAAATCCCTCTGATTTTCCACTTTCCTCTCTATAATTTGCAAAGTGGATCCAAAATCTCTCAGATTGGGAACTCTTTCATTTCTGAACATTGCTCTCAAAGCTCAGGTTTTGCCTCTTTCTATGTCATTATCAAATGTCAGTTAAAAATCCTCTGGGGTTTGAGGCTGTTCCCTATGTTTCTAAATCCCAGCAACTTCTTCCTTCGAGGGAACCTGTTGCCTTGAGTTCTTCTCCATCCTGGATGTTGTAGGGGGTTAAATTGCCAGAGATCATCTTTCCCGTCTCCTTTATGAATCATTTGTTCCCTCCTTTACCTCTGTTAAAATGTTTGCCGAAGAAAGAGACCAGCCACATATTTAATACCCATCAAAGCCAGAGGCCTCCCCCTGTTTGAGGGATCAGTGCTTCCCAGCTATTAATGGGAGAGTTGGCTGGACCCTTTTCTTTTCTTCAGCTGGCAGGGGATGAGGAGGTCACTCTGAGTGCAGTGTGGGTCCAGAAGTATCCCAAACCCCATGACAAATGGCCTCTGTGAGGGATTGCTTCCCACAGTGCTAAGATGTAGCCACCTCTGGGGTGGATCCAGGGTGGCCATTATTTGCTAGTCACAGGCATGGACATTTCTTACCTATTTTGTCCCTACAGGCCTTCCATACTCCAGTTCCAGAGACATCCCCCGGGGCTCCCTCTGCCTGTGTGACTGGCCAGCAGGGGGCGGTGGTCACTTTCTATCCACTTCTCAGGCTCTGTGAGGTAACAGTGTTGCTGGGTGGGGGTGGGGCTGTGGGGGGAGATAGCAGCTGAAGGGGATTGTGGTGGGGAGGCCTCTGGGTGGCTGGGCAGGGGGGACCCTAGTGAGGTTGGTGGGTTCTGGAGATTTGGGGGTTCAGGGGGTGGGTGTGATGTGCCCAGCCCTGAGGCTGTGGGTCCTGGAGGTGGGTATCGCTGGGGGCCTGGTGGCTGCAGAACAGCCGGGGTGGGCGTCTCTTGGGGAGGCGGGACAGGGGTTAGAGAGCCTGGTGCTGTGCCAGGGCTCTGTCTGGGCTTCCCCGCAGACTCCTGGGATCGCTGCCCTGCCCAGTGCACAGAGTGTGTGTGGGAGAATCCCGGTGCTAGGCCAGGGGTGCCCTGTAAAGCATCAGGGGATCCCGCAGGGGAGGAGGGGTGCCAGGCAACGGGCCGGGCCGATCCTGCTGGAGGGCGGGGGGGGGGTCCTAGGCAGGCAGTGAGGGACTGAGTTCCCAGTGGGGGTCCCTTTTGGGGGGTCTCTGGCTGTTGCGGTGTCTTGGTGGGTGGAACCCTTTGGGATTCCCAACCTGGCAGTGACGGTCTGGTGGGGGTTCTCTGGCCGGTGGGGCTCTGAGGGGTATCTGAGCTCCCTGGCCAGGGACTCTGGGGGCTGGGTCCCAGGAGTATCTGGGTGGGGGGCTGGCTGGGGCTCTGGGGGCTGCTCCTGACCTCGCTTCTTCTCCCTAATTAGCTTATGCCAGAATCCTGGCTCCCAGCACTGCCCGACATTCCCCGGCCAGGCCCAGTCACCGTGATAACTTTCTAGCCACTTATCTCCCCTCTTGAAAACTGCAGGAACTTCCAGTTCCATTCTCCTAGATTGTCCAGTCCTTGTCCTGGATCTGGGGGTGAGGGAGGTGGGAAGGGGGTCAGCACTGCCGCACAATGGTCTCTTCCACAGCGTTCTGGACTCATTCTTTCTGAACTCTGGTTTCATTGAGACCATTGTTAATCCAGAGTCACTGTATGGAAAGACAAGGAGTGACTCCGGATCGACAGTGGGGCAAATGAGATCAGCAATTCTCCCTGTCCCTCTCTGCTCAGGATACTGGGGTTCAGCTTCCTGGGTCAGACACTGCAGCCTCCATTGTGATCTGGGAGACCAGGCTTAGCAGCTGCTGCTCCCCCAGCGGGGTTCTGTGCTGGGAAGTGACCTTAATTAAAGCTGCTTCTCTGCCCGGCCCAGGGGATGACTTTCTCCTGCTGGTCCTAGCCCCCTAAGGCAGCCCTGGGCCCTGTTAATACTAAATTCTGAGCCAGAGTCTCCAGGTAACTGACAGACCTCAGGGAAAGTGCTGGGGACTGGCAAGAAAGTGACTCTGCACAAACAGCCCCTCCTCATTTCTCCTCCCAGTAGCAATTGCCAGGAGAAAATCCAGCCATGGGAGAGCAAAGCCCCCAGGAATGGGACTGTCCCAGCCAGAGGGGCAGGGAGAGAGGACGGGAAGGAGAGACTGAAAGGGGCAGTGTGAGAAATGAGGGGGGAGAGATTTCCAGCTCTCTAGTCCACCCAGACACATGTATTGCTGCATCCCTGGGCAGAACCACTTTCCAGTGGACAAAACAAGGATCAGACAGAGGAAAAGCCAGTTCCTGACTCCATATTCCCCCTGCTGGGGTGTGGCTGCCGTGGGGTCAGTGTCCGAGGGAATCCCCCACAGTGACTCCTTTGGTTTCTAGCCTTGTGTTCAGAGACTTTGTTAGGGGGTGAGGGGAGGGAGAAGGGAGGTTAAAAATGTGTCTGGGCTTAGCCTGGCAGGAGGGGCCAGGTCTACATTGTAATAAACAGATTGAGCATTTCCCATCATGGCAGGATCTAGGGTGTCTGTCTGCAGGGAAGGGGCCTGGGGGAATTCTGATGTGAAGTTAACTAAAACCGGTTCTGAAACGCCCACAACTGCCCTTCTCCCCCAGACAGGCTGCAGAATGACGTCCATGTTTTGCTCCAGCTCATCCCAGCCTGGCGTGGGACAGGGAAGAGAAATGGCTGCAGTGGAGCCAACTCAGGTAGAGATTATCGGGGGGTTGCTGGTGGGTTCCTGCTGGAGGAGAGGGAAAGCAAATACACCGGAGATGGGAAGGTTTGCACAGTCTGGTTTGGAGGTTGGAGCGGGGCAGGAAATGCACAGGGTGGGGAAAGCAGGAGGCCAGGGTGTGGCAAACCTGCTGGGAGTTATTTAATAAGTGGCCTAGATTCTAGGAACAGACCCAGGAGGTTGGGAGGTGGAAATGCCCTGATTTGTGAAGAAAGAAAATAGCCCACCTACATGGAGCTAGTCAAACTGACCAGACTCCCAGTGCTGGAGCCTGAGCTCACTAACCAGCGGCTGCTGTGAGATATGAAGGGGGCACCCATGAGTCAGGCTTATTGGAGCTGCCTCTCCCTTCATATCCCGCTCCTCACAATGAGGAGGTTATTGGGCTTCCTACCAGGGAGCTCTCCCTGGACCCTACTAGGTGCTCCAACTCCTGAATCAGTCGGTGGCCAGTAGGTGTGTGATGGATCTGCTGGGAGAGACAAGGGGCTCTCTCTTCGTCCCCTCACCCTGGTATTTGCTGGATACGCTGAGGGGGGTGGGGGTTGGACTCTGTTGAGTGGGATCCACCCAGAGCTTCCATTTGATTCGCTCCTCTCTGCCACAAATAGTGGGGCTGTGAGAGGGGCAGAGATCCTGAGTGTTGGACTCTTGCTCTTTCAGGGCCGGTGACCTTCGAGGAGGTGGCTGTGCATTTCACCAGGGAAGAGTGGGCTCTGCTGGACCCCGCTCAGAGAGCCCTCTACTGGGATGTCATGCAGCAGAACTATGAGACTGTGACCTCGCTGGGTAAGGGTTCCTGTCCCCTCGGTTCTTTGAAGGGAAATGAAGAGTTAAGGTTCATGCCAGCCCCCCAATGCCACCTCTACTCTGTCCTGTTTCTGCATCACCCCAATATGCCAGTGACACACACACTACCAGAGACCCTCCCATGCTGCAGAACACTTTGGGAACAGAGCACAGGAGCCGTATTGCACAGTGTCAAATAGCTCCTCTTTACTCAAGTAAAACTGGGGGTTAGGTCCAGCATAACCAACAGAAGCTTCCTACCCCCGGCCTTCTCTACCCAAACCAGAATGTGCTTGGGGTGTAACAAGCAGGAGGCTGGAGTCAGAGCTGCCGGTCCAGGGTTACTTATCACACAGACACTCGGCGCGTCCTTGAATGCTGGCTGGGAGTATCCAGACAGGATCTCCAGCAGCAGAACACTGAATCTCACCCAGGATTACAGATGACACAACTCCTCACTGCTCTGGATTGCACCCAGCATGTGAAAATGGCCTAGGTTGGTAGTGACATTTCTTGAGACATGCAGAGTCTTGCTCCCATATCACCAGGTGTAATAACAATAACAGGAAAGGCCGAATATGGAAAACTGATTGTTCAGCTTGCTTTTGACCTGCATCATATTTTGCAATATATTCCAAATAAGGAAATTAACGTGCAACGTATGTGTCGTTGTTTGGGGTTTTAAGCTTTAAAAGGCTTGTGTGATTTTTAGCTCAGGGGGACAGTATTCCAATAGCTGTCGCCCCCTGCGCACTTTTAACCAAGAAAAGAACCTCTGGCTGAGCTGATTCAAAATCAATCGTGGGGTCTATTTCCACAACAGCTTCAAGAGTTCCCTGTGATGGACTGTAAATGTCTTCTTCAAACCTTCCCCCTGCAGGAGAATGGCTGTTTGACCAGCTGTTTGCCTTGCTGTCTCTGAGGAACTGCTCCGTGGGTGTTCCCCAGAATTGTAACTTTTCAGTAATATCATACTCTAAAATCTCATAACTTTACATACAGTGTTACTACACATTTTAACAGGAGGGTAATATTCAGTAGATTATGCATTTTCAAATGATACCTCACAAGCCATACTGCGTACAAAATTGATTATAATTTTCTAGAAGAGTGAACACAGGGGTATAGACTGACACAGTGTCTGTGTGTGTGTTCCCAGCAGATATGTGGGTATTTCAATCCCTCATAAGCACAGTGTTCGGCATCTTCAAGGACCTGGGGAAATGGTCCTGGGAATTCACTGGTTTACCAAGTGTGACGCTGTATGGAATTGAGACACTTTGGTATTAATAATAAAAATAATAATATAATCTGATAAATTTGCAATGAATTGTGCTAGATATGCCATGCCAGGTGTCAGTGAAAATGTTATGATTTGCCAAGTATGATAATTTTGTTTCTACGTTTGTATCACCTTTGTATTGTGAGTTATAGATATGTAGGGTATATCTGTATTTCCAGACTTGTGCAGTATTTCTGGGTGACACCCCCAGACATATTGGCATCAACACTGCTTAGCCTGTTTGATGGCCCATTCAGGGTCATCAGCTGTACAATGAGCCCATGGAAAGGACCAAGGGGATACACCTATTGAGTCAGCAAGACATGCCGGGTATGCCTGTCTACTGAGAACTTCAAGGCTTTTCCATGCCACGTGCTGTGAAGCTTGTGTTTGGGACACAGGAAGTACAGGCCACATGGCAAAAGGAATGTAAAGGGCAGCTGCATCATCTCCATTTTGTCTTCAATCCCCCTTCCTACCTCTGGAGCAACTTCTCTACAAACTGAACCCTGGAACAAAGGACTGAATGACCCATCCAAGCTATGGATGTGTTCCAGACGGACTTTCAAGCCAGCAACTCACCAATACTGCTAAGAACCTGATATATCCATTTTGGAATGTATCTGACTGCTTTCCCATTTAACTTCTTTCTGTCTTTCTTTCGTCTAAACCTTTAGTTTAGATGCTAAAGGATTGTCTGGAAGGATGGAATTTTGGGTAATATCCAAACCTATACTGACCTGGTGATGTGGCTGTGACCCTTTGGGGTCAGAGGAACACTTTGTTTATGTGAGCAGAGTTTTTAAATAACCTCTCACTGTACTGGACCTAGTTGCTGATTGGGAATCAGAGAACAGGGATGCAATAATGGGGGCTGTGTGATTTCTTTTTTCAGCTTCTCGATAACCCGTGTGGGGGATCAGAAGCACAGTTGGTGACTGGTCAGTGAGTTTAACTTCAGTGTTAACCATCAGTTTTGGGAGCATCTGCTCTCCCTTTTTCAGCCTGCCCTAACTTTGGCATTTTCAGTGAGAACTGCCCCTGGCCCACCAGGTCACACTAAGCACTGAAGTTAAATGAATAGAATGTTTTTTTATGACCAAGTCGTATGAAATCAACTGAACTCCTTTGTTTTCTTTCATCTGAGCAGGGTTTCTCGTTTTCCAGCGTGATGTGATCTCCCAGCTGGAACAAGGGGAAGAGCCATGGGTCCCAGACCTCCAGGGTTCAGAGGAAAGAGAGATCCTGAGATCTCCCTGCACAGGTGAGGAAACATTAAACAACCTCAGAATCTGTAAGTGCCTGAAGGAAACATCTGGGATGCCCAACAAAGCCCTTGGGGAGGTCTCTCAGTTCATTATTGTCCCTTGCAGGGGTCATATCCTCAGGGTAAATATAGTTCATGGCTTCCTATAGATCCTAGCAGACACCAGGCAGTAGCTTCCTCCCTTCCCCCTGCGTATTTGGATGGGATGTGAAGGCTGAATTCATCCCCCTCCTCTCTCCTATTTGGGGGAAGAGTTTGGGGTGGTTCAGCTCCTGATTTTTATTTGACCTGCCTTCAGCACTTGTTTTTGTTTGGTCTTCCCCTTTCCATCCCTGTTTGAGGTTTCTGTCTCTGTCACAGCAGGTGATGCAATGGCATGTGAGAAAGAGGAGCAGAATTCTCAGCCTGATAATGTTGAGCCAGTGGGTAAAAACAGAGCATTATCTCAAAGATCGAAAAGGAATGTGTCCAGGAGTCATGAGCAGGGAAAATCCTGGGAGATTCAGCACAGACCAGAAACAGATCAAGGAAACCAGCCAGGGAAGAAAGTGGATAAATTTATTTCCTGTTGGGGAACTCAGAAGATCCTCATGGAAACCACAACACAGCAGGATATCCTCAGGCGAAAGAGAAAAAATACATTCAGGGAGTGTGGAAAAACCTTCTCTCACAGCTCAGCCCTTTCTGTACATCAGAGAATCCACACAGGGGACAGGCCCTATGAATGCACCGAGTGCGGGAAAACCTTCAATCGCAGTTCGCACCTTATTAGGCATCAAACAATCCACAGAGGAGACAGCCCCTAGGAATGCCGTGAGTGTGGAAAATGCTTCACTAGCAGCTCAAACCTTAGATTTAATTTACCCTGGTTTAGTTGGTAACAGTTGGTTTCCATCACTCACGTTTGTTTGTTTAAATCTCTATCCGTTGTGAAATAAATTTTTTGCTTGTTCGATAACTGTAGTCAGGTGCTGTGTCACATACAGTAGCAATGGTCCACAGTAAAACTAGTATCCTGGGATACGTGGGGAAGAGAGGATCTGGGATTTCACCGAGTATCTGCTGATCCAGGCTGGACCCCAGAGGGGGACACATTGAAGGAACTCAAGGGTTAAGGTGGCTGCTGTAACTCAGAGGAGGCTCCTTGAGTTCCAGCAGGCTGGTGAGTTTGGTCACTAACATCCAGCTGCCAAATGGAAAACTCCCTCTTCCTTGTGGCAGGTGGCAACAAGGAGACTCACAGTCCTCAGCACCCTGAGAAGGGTCACAATGTGTCTCTATGTTGATCCACCTGTCAAATCCACACAGGGAAAGCTCCCGATAGCACAAAACTCTGCCCTATGAAATCATGGAACATGTGCTCTGTGCTCTGTGAAAGCATGTAAAGAATCCAAGTGCTGGAGGACAGGGTTTGGGTCCGGAGCGACCTAGACAAATTGGAGGATTGGGCCAAAAGAAATCTGAGGAGGTTCAACAAGGAAAAGTGCAGAGTCCTGCACTTAGGATGGAAGAATCCTATGCACTGCCACAGCCTGGGGACTGACGGAGTGAGGGGGGTTTGATTGCAGCCTTCAACTACCTGAAAGAGCAGCAGTGTGGGCTTTCTCCTGGCCACTTTTGCTGGGCTGGGCAGGCAGCCTGGAGGCCTTTCTAGAAGAGCATTGGGAACTGAGCTAGAAAAACCAATGTGAAAACCAGAACCTGAGGTTTAGACTCATTCATTTATAATATTAAATCTTCAATTCTAGTGTCACAGTCAATACAATTGCTTCAGCCTGATAGTTGCCCAAAGGAAACTTAACGTCTCTCAAGGGGAGTGGAGAAAAACTTTTCAGAGTCCGAGAGAGACAAGGCGGGTGAGGGTAAGAGCTTGCAGAGGACCAACCTCTGTTGGTGAAAGAGACAAGCTGTGGAGCTAACCCAGCACCCTTCTTCAGTTCTGTGTAGCCTGGAAGGTCGTCTCTTCCATAACCAGCAGTTAGAACATAAGAACAGCCACACTGAGTCAGACCAGTTCATCTAGCCCACTCTCCCGAAAGTGGCCAATGCCCGGCGCCCCAGGGGACCCCTGGGACCAACATGGATACAACACCACCACAAGCAAGGTTAAAAGTCAATGCACATGGGAGAAGCATCTTGTGTTTCCATGGGCGGTAGGTTTGTAGAAATTTTGGTGGTGCCCAGAACCTGCCCAAACTCCGCCCCCCACCCGCCCAAGGTTCTGGGAGGAGTTTGGGGTGTGGCTGGGGATGAGAGGTTTGGGGTGTGGGAGGGGCTCAGGGCTATAGCAGAGGTTGGGGTGTGGGGTGATGGCTGTGTGGTGGGGCTGGGGTTGAGGGGTTCATGATGCAGGAGGGCTCCGGGTGGGGGCAGACGGGTAGGGGGCAGGGGGATGCGGGCTCTGGCTGGGGCTGGGAATGATGGGTTTGGGGTGTGGGAGAGGCTCAGTGCTAGAGCAGAGGGTAGGAGTGTGGGGGGTGAGGGCTCTTCTGAGGCTGGGGGTTTGGGGTGTTGGAGAGGCTCAGGGCTGGGGCAGAGGTTAGGGTGCAGGGGATGAGGGCTGTGTCTGGGATGGGGATAAGGTGTTTGGGGTGTGGGAGGGCTCAGGACTAGGGCAGAGGGTTGGGGTGCAGGGGTGTGTGAGGGCTCTATCTGGGGCTGGAGATGAGGGGTTTGTGGTGTTGGAGGGCTCAGGGCTGAGGCAGAGGTTGGGGTGTGCGGGGATGAGGACTCTGTCTGGAACTGGGGATGGGAGGTTTGGGGTGTGGGAGGAGCTCAGGGCTGGGGCAGAGGGTTGGGGTGTGCGGGGATGAGGACTCTGGCTGGAACTGGGATGGGAGGTTTGGGGTGTGGGAGGAGCTCAGGGCTGGGGCAGAGGCTTGGGGTGTGTGGGGGAATGAAGGCTCTGGCTGGAACTGGGGATGGGAGGTTTGGGGTGTGGGAGGGCTCAGGGCTCAGGCAGAGGGTTGAGGCTGTGGTGGGGGGGTGAAAGCTCTGACTGGGGGTGTGGGCTCTGGGGTGGGGCAGGGCTGGGGATGAGTTTGGGGTGCAGGCAGGCTGCTCCAGGACAAGGGCCAGAAAGGAGGACTCCCCCCAGCCCTTTCCCTGCTGGCAGCAGCAAGCTCTGGGGGAGGAACCCCTCATTCCCCCCCCTCCAGCAGCACCCTCACTCCCACCACTGTCACTGCAGGTGCTCCTAGGGCCCTTCTCAGGTCCAGGAATCTCCCTCGCCTCCCCCATGATGGGTGCCGGGGGGTGCTGCATGCACCTCCTCCCCTGTGGTTGCCCCTGACTATAGCCTCACTGGGGGTTGGGGATGGGGCTGTCTCCTTGCCCAGCATTGGGCAGGAGTGGTGACTGCGGGGGGTGGGGGGCTGTGATGGTGGAGGGTCCCGCTGGAAAAGGGAAGGGTCTGAGGTGGAAGGGCAGGCTCAGAGTCAGTCTGCCCTGGCAGTGAGTTGGGAAGGGGGGGCACTAGGACCCTGTGGCAGCAGTTGCTGCAGGGAGGCAGCATGGAGCTGCATGGAAGAGGCAGGGACGCTCTGCTCCCTCCGGGGCCCAGGGACATGCATGGGGCCAGCAAGGGGGTCCGGGGGACACTCGGGGGAAGCACGGGGGGGTGGCAGGTGGGGCCAGAGGGGAGACCCAGCCCCAAACTTTGGTGGAGCTGGGCCCCAGGGCTCTGAATATTGCTGGTACCCGGGCACCACGTGGGTATATAACTCGCCGCCCATGTGTGTTTCATTCCTTATGTCCTAGTCCCATCATGTGGCCATTTCCTTTTCTTCCTTTCTGTTAAAAGCTTTGGTGTTTTGCACAGAAACATTATTTCCCCAGGAGACACCCAGGAGTGGGGGCTGCATTCCTGTGCCAAAGAGTGCACTGGGCAGGGCAGCGATCCCAGGAGTCTGCGGGGGAAGCCCAGACAGAGCCCCTGGCACAGCACCAGGCTCCCTCTAACCCCCTGTCCCGCCTCCCCAAGAGACGCCCACCCCGGCTGTTCTGCAGCCAACAGGCCCCCAGCGATACCCACCTCCAGGACCCACAGCCTCAGGGCTGGGCACATCACACCCACCCCCTGAAACCCCAAATCTCCAGAACCCACCAACCTCACTAGGGTACCCCCTGCCCAGCCACCCAGAGGCCTCCCCCCACCACAATCCCCCTTCAGCTGCTATCTCCCCCACAGCCCCACCCCACCCAGCAACACTGTTACCTCACAGTGCCTGAGAAGTGGATAGAAAGTGACCACCGCCCCTTGCTGGCCAGTCACACAGGCAGGGGAGCCCTGGGGGATGTCTCTTGAACAGGAGACTGGAAGGCCTGGAGGGACAAAATAGGTACGAAATGTCCATGCCTGTCACTAGCAAATAATGGCCACCCTGGATTCACCCCAGAGGTGGCTGCATCTAGAGAAGGGGGAGTCATTCCTCCCCTGCGCTCCCAGAAGAGCTGCTAGCAGGGCCGCCCAGAGGCGGGGGGAGAGTGGGGCAATTTGCCCCAGGCCCTGGGTCTTGCAGGGGCCCCCACAAGCAGGAGCGTAGCTGGGGGGAGCAGGGGGGGCTGCCGCTCCCCCACTGAGCACATTCCTCCAATGTGGCACCTTAGTAGGAATTTGGAATAAGGTGGAAAGATCTGGATTTCTCCCCCGCCTCCATCCCCCCATGCAGAGTGCGGCACTGCTGATTGGCCACCGGGGCCTGATTGAGCTGCTCCCATTGGGCCTCCAGCAGCCAGACCCCCCCTTGCACGCACACACACACACACCCGCTGCCTCAGCACGCTGCGGGGGAGGGGCTGTGTGCTGGCACGTGTTTAACTTTGGCTCCAGAGGCAGCCAGCGGCTCGAGCTGCCGGGTGCTAAGAGGAGTCCTGGGGGGCAGTTAGGGAGCAGGGGGAGGGTTGGATGGTTCAGGGGGACTTTCTGGGGGCTGGGGCAGTCAGGGAGCAGGGGGGGTTAGATGGGGGGAAGTCTGGGCCTCTGTCCAACAGCAAAACACAAGCCTAGAAAAGCAGCCGTTAGCGGGAAGTGCTATCAGCTGGCCCGGGAAGCTGCACGGCCCCCGGCCGCTTGCCTGAGCTGTATTGTTAATGCATTTTAGTTGGAAGATGCAGCCTGAGTGATTTAAAGGCCCCAAACGCGGCTGAAAGAGCTGGGAAAGTTGCAAGCTTTCTCTGCTGGGCTTTTCATCTGGGTCACACAATGCAAACCTGCTCGAGGCTCCGCACAAGAGAGGTTTCTTGAGGCCGTCCATGCAGCTCACAGCTTAAGCTCTTCTAAGCTTGCGGCCGTGGCACAAAAGGATTTGGGAGCAGTTAACAGTTCTGTGTGGTTAAGAGATTTTCATTTCCTGGTCCCTGCTACCCAGTGCCACAGGGCCCCACAGGGGAGACTGAGTGAGTAGCCCGGCTTGTCCTCTGCAGTCCCTTCCCTGCTTCTTTCCCTCGTGTTTGCAAGGGGCTCATTAACATGCTGCATCCGAACGCCCCTCCCCCAGGGCTTCCCTCCAGAGACACAGTCCTGGCTTCTCCTCCTTCCTCACTTTCTCCTTCTCTCCCTCTCTGTGGTTTTTCTCCATGCCCCGTCCCTGGTCTGTGCTCCCTCTCCACCCCATGCACTGTATTGAGCATGTCTCTGCCTCTCTTATTTATGGGCCCTGTGCTGGGATGGCAGAGGCAGGGCTATTGTTGTGTTCTCTGCTGGGTCTGTTAGGATCAGACTCTAAAATCAAACGCACCCTTTGCTAGCAGGATCCCTCCGCCTGCTCGCAAGGGCTTCTGGCTACACACTAAAGCCAGGTGCTAGGGCAGAAGCTGCCCATGTACCCTCAATGGCAGGAGCGGTGCGTGGTCCCTCGCCATGCCCCCCCACACTTTGGATTACGGGGTGTGTCTTGGTGTATATTGGGGGTCCTGTCAGGGAGCGGGGAGTGGTTGGATAGGTGTGGGAGTCCTGCCAGTCTGTCTGGGGGCAGGGGTGTGGATAAGGGTCGGGGCAGTCAGGGGACAGGTGGGGTTCTAGGGGGGCAGTCAGGGACCAGGGTCCCAGGAGGGGGCAGTCAGGGGACAAGGAGTGGGGTGTTGGGGTTCTGAAGGGGGCAGGAAGTGGGAGGGAGCGGATGTAATTAGTAATTTGATATGTTGGGTGGTGCCTTTTTTTATGATTTTGCTTCCCCTCATGTGAGACCCTGGCTACGCCACTGTCCACAGGAATCCAGTATTCTACAGTATTGCAACTTTTTTGTCTGGAAGGGGCCCCCGAAATTGCTTTACCCCAGGCCCCCTGAATCCTGTGGGCGGCCCTGGAATAATGTCGAGCTTTTGCTCAGCGGGGAGGAGGGCAGTGGGGAGGGATCCTGGAAGCAGGGCATTTGGACAGTGTGGGGAGGGGAGCCCAGCAGTGGGGGTGGGGGGCAGAGGTCTGGGGGAGGTCAGGGAAGGATCCCAGCATTGTGGGAAGTGGGCAGCATGGAGAGCCCAGGCCTGGCATGGGCTCTGGGCAGAGTGACTCTGTCCTTCTACACTCCCCCCCGGCAGGCTAGGCAGGACTGGGAGAATTACGTGTTTGCTACTAAATGTCAATTTCTGTGTAAACACAGGACCCAATGGCAAAATATTTCCATTGATAATCATCAAACCTGACAGATGGGCAGAGTGAGAAACATGCTGCTTGAGAACGTGTCCTGTTCTAATCCGATACGGGTCCCTTCCGCCTTGGGCACCACCAGGTGGGTGTTTCATTTCCCTCCCTATTTTCACACAGAGACACAATTTCCTTTGCATGGATCCATGAACAGCAAAACCTCCCTGTGTCTCTTGTCTGAGCCAGGGCATTCGATTCCATTGACACCTTCTCTCCTGCAATGGCAACAGTTGGACAGAGTGTGTGGCCAGTCTCCCTGTGTCTCTGCTGTTCATGTTGGGGAGCCCGGCCGGCCTTAGGGGTGGGGCCCCCGGCAGCCACCCAGGGCTCCAGGGGGTCAAAGGGCACCGTGTGGCCGTGCAAAGGTGCTCACTGCTCTCCCCTGCCCCAGTGCTCCTCCGTGGCCCCATAGAGGGTGGGGGGAGCGAGGAGCAGCACTATGTGCTCCCTGCATCCTGGTCACTTTCCCCACCTGGGCTGGGCTGTGAGGGAGCATCAGAGGCTGCTGCTCTCTGCCCTCCCCTGACGCAGCCTGGCTGAGGAAAGTGACCTGGACGCAGGGATCTCGGATGATGTCCCTTCTCGCCCCCCCCCCGCCCTCCCACCCCGCAGCCCCTAGGGGTGCCCGGAGGAGTAATGTCCCAGGGAGGAGCAGGGGGCAGCAATGCCAGCTGCTCCATGCACACAGGTCAGTGTCCCCATGTGGGTGCAGGAGGGGGCGCAGGGGTTAAGGATGAAGGGGGTGCAGGAGAGGGGCAATGGCTGGTGGCACAGGAGGGGGTGCAGGGGTTAGGGCTGAAGGGGTGCAGGAGAGGGCAGTGGCTGGGGTGCAGGAGGGTGCAGGGGTTGGGGTGAAGGGGTGCAGGAGAGGGGCAGTGGCTGGTGGCACAGGAGGGCGCAGGGGTTAGGGGTGAAGGGGTGCAGGAGAGGGGCAGTGGCTGGTGGCACAGCAGGGCGCAGGGGTTAGGAGTGAAGGGGTGCAGTAGAGGGGCCGTCGCTGGGGGCATAGGAGGGGGTGCAGGGGTTAGGGGTGAAGGGGGCATGAGAGGGGCAGTGGCTGGGGCACAGGAGGGGGCACAGGGGTTGGGGTGAAGGGGGCAGGAGAGGGCAGTGGCTGGTGGCACAGGAGGGGTGCAGGGGTTAGGGGTGAAGGGGGTCCAGGAGAGGGGCAGTGGCTGGGGCACAGGAGGGGGTGCAGGGGTTAGGGCTGAAGGGGTGCAGGAGGGGCAGTGGCTGGGGCACAGGGGTTGAGGTGAAGGGGTGCAGGGGTTGGGGTGAAGGGGGCAGGAGAGGGGCAGTGGCTGGTGGCACAGGAGGGTGCAGGGGTTGGGGTGAAGGGGGCAGGAGAGGGCAGTGGCTGGGGCACAGGAGGGGCGCAGGGGTTAGGGTGAAGGGGGCAGGAGAGGGCAATGGCTGGTGGCACAGGAGGGGCGCAGGGGTTAGGTGTGAAGGGGTGCAGGAGAGGGGCAGTGGCTGGTGGCACAGGAGGGAGCAGGAGTTAGGGGTGAAGGGGTGCAGGAGGCAGTGGCTGGTGGCACAGGAGGGCGCAGGGGTTAGGATGAAGGGGTGCAGGAGAGGGGCAGTGGCTGGTGGCACAGGAGGGTGCAGGGTTAGGGGTGAAGGGCTGCAGGAGAGGGGCAGTGGCTGGTGGCACAGGAGGGCACAGGGGTTAGGGGTGAAGGGAGTGCAGGGGAGGGCAGTGGCTGGTGGCACAGGAGGGGGCAGGGGTTAGGGGTGAAGGGGCTGCAGGAGAGGGGCAGTGGCTGGTGGCACAGGAGGGCACAGGGGTTAGGGGTGAAGGGGGCAGTAGAGGGCAGTGGCTGGTGGCACAGGAAGGGGTGCAGGGGTTGGGCTGAAGGGGTGCAGGAGAGGGGCAATGGCTGGGGGCACAGGAGGGGGCACAGGGGTTAGGATGAAGGGGGTGCAGGAGGGGCAATGGCTGGTGGCACAGGAGGCGCAGGGGTTGGGGTGAAGGGGTGCAGAAGAGGGGCAGTGGCTGGTGGCGCAGGAGGGTTGCAGGGTTGGGGTGAAGGGGGCAGGAGAGGGGCAGTGGCTGGGGCACAGGAGGGTGCAGGGGTTAGGGGTGAAGGCGGGCAGGAGAGGGGCAGTGGCTGGTGGCACAGGAGGCGCAGGGGTTAGGGGTGAAGGGGGTGCAGGAGAGGGCAGTGGCTGGTGGCACAGGAGGGGCGCAGGGGTTGGGGTGAAGGGTGCAGGAGTGGGGCAATGGCTGGTGGCACAGGAGGGGAGCAGGAGTTAGGGGTGAAGGGGTGCAGGAGAGGGCAGTGGCTGGAGGCACAGGAGGCGCAGGGTTAGGGGTGAAGGGGTGCAGGAGAGGGCAGTGGCTGGTGGCACAGGAAGGGTGCAGGAGTTAAGGGTGAAGGGGTGCAGGAGTTAAGGGTGAAGGGGTGCAGGAGAGGGGCAGTGGCTGGTGGCACAGGAGGCGCAGGGGTTGGGGTGAAGGGTGCAGGAGAGGGGCAGTGTCTGGGGGCACAGGAGGGGGCACAGGGGTTAGGGGTGAAGGGGTGCAGGAGAGGGGCAGTGGCTGGTGGCACAGGAGGGTGCAGGGGTTGGGGTGAAGGGGGCAGGAGAGGGGCAGTGGCTGGTGGTACAGGAGGGGCACAGGGGTTGGGGTGAAGGGGGCAGGATAGGGGCAGTGGCTGGTGGCACAGGAGGGGGCAGGGTTTAGGGGTGAAGGGGTGCAGGAGAGGGGCAGTGGTTGGGGGCACAGGCGGGGGATGGGGTTAGGGGTGAATGGGGGCAGGAGAGGGGCAGTGGCTGGTGGCACAGGAGGGGTGCAGGGGTTAGGGGTGAAGGGGTGCAGGAGAGGGCAGTGGCTGGGGCACAGGAGGGTGCAGGGGTTAGGGGTGAAGGGGCGCAGGAGAGCGGCAGTGGCTGGGGCACAGGGTTTGGGATGAAGGGGTGCAGGAGAGGGGCAGTGGCTGGGGGCACAGGAGGGCGCAGGGGTTGGGGTGAAGGGGTGCAGCAGAGGGGCAGTGGCTGGGGGCACAGGAGGAGGGCTACAGGGGTTAGGGGTGCAGGAGAGGGCAGTGGCGGGGCACAGGTGGGGTGCAAGGGTTAGGGGTGAAGGGGCGCAGGAGGGGTGCAGGGGTTAGGGAGTGAGAGGCGCAATGGCTGGTGGCAGGAGGAGGCGCAGGGGTTGGGGTGAAGGGGTGCAGCAGAGGGGCAGTGGCTGGGGAACAGGAGGGCTGCAGGGGTTAGGGGTGCAGGAGAGGGGCAGTGGCGGGGGCACAGGAGGTGCAGGGGTTAGGGGAGCAGGAGGCGCAATGGCTGGTGGCACAGGAGGCGCAGGGGTTAATGGTGAAGGGGCGCAGGAGGGAGTGCAGGGGTTAGGGGAGCAGGAGAGGGGCAGTGGTGGGGGGCACAGGAGGGGAGTGCAGGAGTTAAGGGCAGAGGGGACACAGCATAGGGGTTAGGGCACAGGAGGGGGCAGAGTTAGGGGTGGGGGAGGTGCAAGGGTCGGGAGTGCAGGAGCTGGGGGTAAAGAGGGAGGGGGATCGTCCAGGGGCGATGGGGAAGGGCCAAAGTACAAGGTTTGCCCAGGGCACCATTTCCCCTAACGCTGGTCCTTGGGAACATTTCTTGCTGGGAGGGGGAGGGGAGAGACGAGGCGTTTTCTCTCTGTTTCTTTCCTCTCCGTTTTCTGCTCCTTCCTTCAATTCCAGAAACCTCCCTTGTGTGTCAGACGGTGCAGTGACGCCCTCCCCACCCCAGGCCTCTTGATCCTTTGGAGCAGGAAGATCCCTGGAGCTGAGGCTGGATCTAGGGGTGAGCAGCTGGCAGGAAGGAGTCCTAGCAGCTCTTCTGGGAGCGCAGGGGAGGAATGACTCCCCCTTCTCTAGCTTCTCCCCGTGGGGCTCTGGGGAGCAGGGAGGGTTGTGTGATAAATTCCATCCAACTCCCCCTTTGATCCAAGCCGAGTGACGTCTCAGCTCTGCACGATCCCCTTGGCAGGGCCAAACAAGGGATGTTTTCCACTGCCCAGGAGACCCAGCCAGGGACTGATGTGCTGGAGATATGTTGGGAAAAGGGTCCGTCTGAATTGCCAAGGCAGGAAACGAACCATCTACAGCAACGTCATTAACCACAAACACACTCTAGCCATGCTCCAGCCAGTAGGGAAATGGGCAGGAACTCTGGCTGCTCAGCCATGGCCACACGTACAGAGCTGCACAGCAGTGAATGTGCTCAGGAAGCTGGTCTGAGCAAACAATTGGAAATGACCCTTCAGTGAGAACAGAAGCAGAGTGTAGAAAGGCCCCTGTGTTAAGTGGTTGTGGCTGAGGCCTTAGGGAGCTGGGTTAGAAGCCACAGGGTGTTTCTGTGGAGGTTTGATTCTTGCCAGCTAGGCAAGACTGGTGTGTGGTGTCTCCATGGCTGCACTTTCAGTCATGCAGGTTTCTCTCTCCCATTGTTCCATGGGCATCCTACTAGATTGCCAGCTGCTTTTCAACTGCAGTGTGGAGACTGTGTGTGTGTTGGGGAAGAGTGAGTGTGTTGAGGTAGGTAGGAGCGGATCATTATTATCCCTACTTGAAAGAGGGAGAAGCTAAGGCTGAGAAAGGAGAATTGACTTGTCTTAGGTCACACAGCCAGTCAGGGGCAGAGTTGGGAATAGGACCCAAGAGCCCTGATTTTCAAACTAACCATCGGATCTTGAATTTCAGACATGGAATGACCTGAATAAAGTGCTCTCAGATGAGCTCCAGACCAACAACAGTGACAGTAATTATTCAGCAAGTATTTGAGGAGAACTGCAATGTTAGAGAGAATCATGAGCTGCTCAGAGACCATTAATGTAGAGAAGCAGCAAAATTCATCAAACACAGAACTGGTTCTGACTTATTTCCTTGGTCTTAAAAGAGAACAACAAGGACCTGAGTTTCCTCCCTATCAATAACCCCCTGCTCAGCCAATCAGGGGAGAGACTGAGGGCGGGAGGCTGAGGGTTCTCACCAGAGAGCCCAAAGGATGGCCCAGGTCACTGGTGGGGATCTCTGCCCGAGCACTATTTCAGCCCCACATTTTTGGGTGGACCTCCCACAGTGGGAATTGCAGAGCACTCCCATGAAACACACACACACACACACACCCTCTCCTGGTGTTGGGAGGGGAACAGGAGAAAGGACAAAAGAAGCAAGAGACGAAGAGAAAGGAGAGAGGGATGGATGGAGGAAAAGGTGAAACACAAAGGACAAACCCCAATGTCCCGTGACTCTAAGGGCCAAAATCCTAGGTGCGTAAAAAAATTCTGCCTCCTTAAGCTCGTGTTTTCCATGCCTAGAATTCAACTCTCACCAGATGGATCAGACTGAACAGGTTTCAAACCTTCAGGAGGCTCTTACCTTCTAAACAGGGATGGCTGTTTTCTAGTAAAATCACTAAAAGGGAAGGAGAAAACTCGAAAGAGGTTCCTCCTGGCGCTCACGTCCGTGAACCCGAATACTCCCTCAGTCCTCAAAGAGAGACCTGGAGAAGGAGACTTGCTGCAGCAAAGCCACAGGGGTCTCTGAGGTTTCCCTGGCCCCTCGCCCCTGTCCTGCCTGGCTGATGTCAGCATCTCTCTGTGAGGTCACCACCTCCCCACCACTTGGACCAATAGGCTGAGGTCCTGCAAAAGGCCTTTGTGATGTCACTGCCACACCCCTCCCTTGCTGGGCCAATGTCCTGCCCCTGGCCAAGCACTTTGCAGGTTTGAGCTACTCCCTGTGGATCACCCCACTCAAGGAGCATTCGTTCTAGGCAGCAAGCCGGCTAGACAGGGAAACATCAGACGCTGCTCCCAATGCTACACTCAGTTTTTCAGAAATTAGTCGACTTTATGGCCAGAAGAGACCATTAGAGGATCTAATCTGACCCCCTGCATATCAACAGGCCTCCTGTAGGACACAAGAGCTACTTTTGGGGCAAACACATTCCAGAAAGGCATCTAGTCTTCATTAAATGACATCAGGAGATGGAGAATCCACCACTTTCCTTGGTAGCTTGTTCCTGTGATGAATCATCCTCGCTGTTGAATATTTGTGCCTTAGTTGTAATATGAATTTGTCTCTTTTCACCTTCCAGCCATTGGGTCTTGTTATGCCTTTCTCTGCTAGATTAAAGAACCCTTTAATACCCAATCTTTTCTCTCCATTAAGGCACTTCAACACTTCAATGAAGTCACCTTTCAATCTTATTTTGATAAGCTAAACAGGTTGAGCTCTTTCAATAGCTCACTAGAAGGCATTTTTCTCCAGCCCTCAGGACATTTGGTGGCTCTTTGCTGCCCCAGCTCCAGTTTCACAACATCTTTTTCAAACGAGGACACCAAAACTGGAGGCAGTATTCCAGTATCAGTCTCACTGATGCCGTGTCACCTCCTGTGATGTTATTGACATAATCTGTAACTGTACAGATCACCGTTGCGACCACTGTTCTATATTTGCAGCCAATATTGTAGAAAGGTGGTCGCGTAAGGGGTCTATGGAGAGGTTCTGATTGGCTGATTATAATGATGCCATCTCTAGATGTGTATCATTTTTGTAGTTGATGTTATAAGTATTGGCTCTGTTCTGTCCATATTTCAAACTTGTGCTCTGCTTCTGGGGAACACCCCAGATAAGTTGGTGTCAGTTCTGCCTAGCTTGCTTGATGGCCCATTAAGGACCATCAGCTACACAATCGACCCACTGAGAGAAGGCAGATACGCCTTGTGACTCAGCAAGGTCTGCAGGGACCTGCCTATGGACAGAACTCTAAGGTTTTCTATGACATGTGCTGGATAGAGTGTCCTTGGGACAAAGAAAGCAAAGACCACATGGCAAGAGACTATAAAAGGCTGATGCCTTGTCTCCATCTTGTCTTCAGTCCTGCTTCATACCTCTGGAGGGACTTTGCTACAAACTGAAGCTCTAGACAAAGGACTGAATGACCCATCCCAGCTGTGGATTGACTCCAGAGACTTGATTTGAACCTGCAGTTTATTCCATCACTGTTAGAAGCCTGAACCAAGAACTTTCCCATTACTGTATGTGAAGGGTTAAAATCCATGCACATTTTATATAACAACCTGGTCTATGGATTGTGCCAGCTCTTTTCCAGACCCGAAGTCCACTATGACTCTTTTGATGGTTTAAATTACACTCACGGGAACTGATGATAGAGTTACTGAAAGTTTGGGAGTTAGGAGCTGGTAGGTCAGTGGTCTAGTCCCCTCACAGACGACCTCCTCCCTCTGGGACAGGGGCAGGTCTGAGCTCTCACACCAAATGCCTCATTGTGGCTGCCAGAGTCTGTGGGCAGCTCGTTTAGTTTATGCTGAGGGTTGAGTCCTGCTTTGTGCACCGTGTGTGAGAATGAAAATCCTAAACCGCCCTTTGAAATAACGAATGCAGCAGGACGTGTTATTGTCCCTGCCCCAAAGCAGACAGACCGATGGAGAAATGCCATTGAGACTAGGGTAATACTCCACTGCTGTTCTGACATTTTTACTTGCTACACTCCCTTCCAGCCCTGTGGGGTCTCAGAGCCCGGTACTGAGCCTGAGCCGAGATGTCTACATTGCAAATTTACCACCCCACAGCCCAAGCCCCGGGAGCCTGAGCTGGTATGGGGCAGCCCTGGGTGTTACATTGCAGTGTGGACATAAGCCTATTGTGTTTCATTTCTTAGGTTCTGCTGCCATCGTGTGGCCATTTCCTTCCCCTCCTTTCTGTCCAAAGCGCAGAGCCCAGTTCCTCCAGGGGGAGAAGGAAGTCTTCCTTCTTTCCTTCCTCAACAGCCCCCTTCCCTGGAGAGCCCTTTGCTGGGGTCTGGGTGGGGAACAGCCGTTTCTGAGGATTAATTTCATATTAATGGTGTTGATCTATAGATTTTACAGCCAGACTAGATCACTAGGTACCTCTGCTCTGACCTGATTCAGAACAGAGTCCAGAGAATTTTACCCAGTGACTCCTACATCCACCCCAAGATCTTCTGGCTGAACGAGGAGGGTTCATTCAGAAAGTCATCGTGTTTGGGTATAAAAGTGTGAAATGATGGGGAAATTGGCCCCTCTTTCAAGTTTAAATGCTGTCACTTCTACACCTAGACCGGGGTGGCCAACCTGAGCCTGAGAAGGAGCCAGAATTTCCCAGTGTAACTGCCAAACGTGCACCTTTGTATGCAACAACTGAGTCAATTGTGAACCTTCCCATCATTGTCCTTTGCTCTTAATCCTGAGGCTATTGCCCCATCATGGGGCCATTTCCCGCCTCTCTATCATACAGAAGCACAATTTTCTTTGCACAGACACAGGAACAGTAAGATCTTTCTCTGTCCCTTGTGCAAAGCAGGGGGCCAAATTCCATGGAAACAATGGACAAGCAGGGGGCTCTGGGCACATCCAGCCCTGGCCGTGAGATGTTCCCTCCCCTCTTTTTTTATGCCCCTGTTGCTATTTCATGGATTGTCTGGGATGGGGAAAAGCTGAGTTCACTCCAGGTGGAGGAAAAGAACCCTGAAAATCTCAGGACCCACCCCTGCTACCAGGATCACTGAGGTGCTGGGAATCTGCCTGGGAAAGGGACTGTGTGAATTGTCAAGGTGGGGAACGAATAATCTACAACTAGATCCACCTCATTAACCACCGACACAGGCTAATCCTGCTGCCGATAGAAGGGAAACTGGGAGCCATTCTTTGCTGTTCAGCCATGGAAACAGTGACCCAATTGCACCGCAATGAATGTGCTGGGGAAAGCTAGAGTTTACAGGCAGGTGGAAATAGCAGATCCTAGAAACACCTGGAGCTCCACACACCACTTCTGCCACCAGGGTGAGGTGTTGCGCTGCTCACAGCATCCCCCACCATGACCTTGCAGCAGGGGATTGCCGCACCCCCAACCCAATGCAGGGGAGATGGCTGAGTGTATCTCTGCACCCTGAGACCAGGGCACCCACTCTCTCTGCCCCACACATAGAATCTGGCCCTGCTGAAAAGTGACCCCTATGAACAAGTCACCTCCAGGAGAGCAGGATTGGTCCTCAGAGAGGGGAATGGGCTTCTCGTGAAGCTTATAGGTCACTGGATGCTCTGGAAACAGGAGGGCTCTGAGTGTAACCCATAGCAAACACAACCTGCTAGGGGATGTAGCTCGGTGGCTGAGCACATGCTTTGCATGTATGAGGCCCTAGGTTCAATCCCCAGCATCTTTATGATCATTTTTTCACCCTGCTGCTTTGCTCATGCCCAGAGGGGATGTGGCCCACCAGTCTCCCTGCACCAGTTTCAGTCCTGCTCAGTGAGGGGCAAGTGACAATTGCATGGAAGGTCTGAGGGGGTTCTGCTCCTAAGTCACCTCGGTACATTTAAGATTCCCACCCGCTGTGCTGCTTGGGACAATGGTAGATGAGAAGGGCGAATCCTCCAGCACTGGAGGGAAAGGTCCCATCTGCACAGCCTGAGAGGCAAGGAAACAGAGGGGCAGGGTAGAGAGAGGTCAGTGATTTACTCCCAGCAGGGGACACTGTCTTTTTGAGTATCAGAGGGGTGGCCGTGTTAGTCTGGCTCTGTAAAAGGCGACAGAGTCCTGTGGCACCTTCTAGACTAACAGATGTATTGGAGCATTAGCTTTCGTGGGTGAATACCCACTTCGTCAGATGAATGGAGTGGGAATTCTGTGACTGGCTAGCCAACTACAAAAGCAGTTTCTCCTCCTCTGTTAGTCTGTAAGGTGCCACAGGACTCTGTCTTTTTGAGGCGAGTGCTGCTGGCTTGAGATGGTGCTGACGATGGATAGAAAAAAGGCTGGAGTCAATGGCAGATGGGACCACAGAAGGGGAAGGGGAATGGCAGCCCCACAGAAGGTCCTGGGTGCTCAGATGCCCCCAGTTATTGCACCTAGACAGAGAGAAAAGACACCGAGGACCCAGCCCCCCTACAGTGATCCCATGGACAAGAACCTGGTTAGGAGTGGGGTGAAGGTTCCCTCTGGGCAAAGGGGAGCTGAAATCCCTCCGCATCCTGGAATTTAAGCAACGAAAGCTTCAAACCCTGCATGGGTGTGGGCTGAGGTGCATCAGCAGACGGTTGGGCAGGAGGTTTGTATAATTTTTGGTGGTGCCCAGAATGGGACCAAGTCCTGCCCACACACCTGCCTAAGGCTCTGGGAAGGAGTTTGGTTGTGGGAGGAGAGGGTTGGGCTCTGGGAGAGTTTGGGTGCAGGGTCGGGGCTCAGTCTGGGGGTTGTGGTGAAGGAGGCAGTGTGGGGGGCAGGCTATTGGAGGGAGGTTGGGTGCAGGTGTGGGGTCTGGGCTGGGGTAGGGGGTGCAGGAGACGGTGAGGGGTGCAGCATTTACCTCGGGCATCTCCCGAAAGCAACCCGCAGCCCCTAAGCTGGAGGGCCAGGGCGTCTGTGCACACTGCTGCCCGCAGACTCCACCCCTGCAGCTCCCATTGCCACAGTTGGCAGTTGGGGCGGGGGCAGCATGTGGAGACCCCCCCACCCCACAGTTGTTCTTCTCACAGCTGGCTGATGGGGGGCAGCAGGGGATCTCCCAAATCTGGGGGAATCTCTCTGTGCCCCACTGTTAGTTCTCCATCCTGTCTCCCCCTAACCACGCACACCACTCCTCCTCATTATCAGTGTTTTAGAGAGACCTCCCTCCCTTTATGGGATACAGACTCTCTGTGACAGAGACTGACTGGGGCTCCTCTCTGCATGGCCCCAGTGGGGCAGGAAAGAGACTGGGGAGGGGAGAAGATGGGCAGAAGGAGTCTAATGGGGCAAAGCCAGAATAGAGGAGATTTTCTTCCTGTTAAAATGTACTGGAGTCTCATCGCTGAAAAGCTGCATCTTGAGTTAAGTTTGAACCAGCAGCCTTTCAATTACCAGGCAAAGGTGTGAACCGCAGAGACTGATAACTGCCTGCTTCCCAAATGTGTTTAAAAAACATCTTCAGGGGTGCAACTGGTTAGTGCAGAGGGGCCATCTGTTGGGGTTATGAGTTCAAGCTTTCTCTCAAGCCCTTGTTTCTCTTACCTGTGTAGTTTGTTTTGCCTAATTCATATACAAAGTGCTATACTAGAAAAAGGAGAGTAAGTTCTAAAATGTAGAGGTGGGTGCATACTTTAGAAACATCCCCCCTGTGCTGCCATTAGTTCCAGCAGATTGTTCACTGGAAGGGCAAATTGATTTCTTTGCTGCTGAGAAAGAGGCCAGGACAGGTCTGTGGGCACCAGAACTCTCTGCTTCTTCCAGCTCCTTCCCTGCTCCAGTCACTGCTGTAGGAGGATCCTATATGCACTGAGCCTAAACATTTTCCTGGGCCTTCTTAGCATAGTTGCCAGCATGTCAGTCTCATACTCAGTAGGTCCTGAGCTCACACCTCAGAAAAGACAATGGTTTTCTGCTCCCTGCTTCAGATTTTCTAAAGGAAATCAGAGAAAAGAAGCTATAGGAGAGTGGTTCCTAGACACTCTAACACACACAGATTTTTCTAAGGCATTAACTTTTCCTTCTCTGTGGAGTTTGTATTCTCCATAGAGCAAAATAAAACAAAAACATGCAAGTCTAAGACTAATACAGTATGAAACTCAATACAGATAAAATCTCACCCTCAGAGATCTTCCAATAAGCTTCTTTTGCAGACTAGACTTATTTCTTGTCTGGGCCCAATCTTTTCACCTGGTATAGTCCTTGTTCCAGCTCAGGTGGTAGCTAGGGGATTTCTCATGACTGCAGCCACCTTTCTTTCTGTTCCACCCCCTTATACAGCTTTGGTACAAGGCAGGAATCTTTTGTCTCTCTCCTGGGGAAAAGCCCCAGGTTTAAGATGGATTCCTGTACCAGATGACATGGTCACATGCCCTGTGAGACCCCAAGCCTTCATTGTTCCTGGCCTGACTCACAGATGGTGCAGGACAGAGCCATCTCCAGTCAATTGTCCTGGTTAATGGGAGCCATCAAGAGTCCAAACCACTATTAATGGCCCACACATTGCGGACCTCAGAGTTATAGTTCATATTTCTAGCTTCAGATACAGGAAAGATCGGTTCATACAAATAGGCTGAACACACACAGTAGATAATAAGCTTTGTAATGATACTGCACAAGAGACCTTTTGCATGAAGCATGTTCCAGTTACATTATATTCACACTCATTAGCATATTTTCATAAAATCATCAACATCACAGCAGGGAAAGGGTTTTACTGCGGCACCTGGGAGCAGTTGAGTTTCATGTTCAGGCTGTGCTATGAGTTCCTCCAGGTTTCCCATAAGCACACAGGGCCCTTAGCGGGTACTCTCGATACAGGAATGGCCCAGATACAATGAAGTGATGGGAATTGCATTTTCCTTTTTAATTTTTGAATTTCCAATGACATTTCTATTTGTGATTTTGTTTTGCTTCGTATAACTGTGTTTTCTCAGGGACTTGATATTTACCAGGCTAACTAACAGCTAATAACGGGAGACTTCCAAGCAGGGCGTGGGCGAGCGGAAAAGAACTGTAAGAGACGCTGGTTTTCGACCTTGTGTTAGATAAGAATAGAATGCAGATTGTAGCAGAAATTGCTGAGAGAAGTAAGCTATCAGAAAGGAATATGTACAAACAAAATGCAGTTGTTGCTCCTTACTGTACGTCGCAAAAGGTATAAATGCTTGCCTTAATTGTTTATCTAACCGAGACCTACCTCGGGAGGAAACTCTGCCTGTCTGTACTCTCCCGAATAACTGCAGTTGCTCAAATAAACGGCATAATATAATAACATTTAACATCCCTGTGGTGGGAAGAACATCTCAACAGCCCAACACTGTGGCATTTGATTTCAAAAAGGAGAACTATACAAAAATGAGGGGGTTAGTTAAACAGAATTTAAAAGGTACAGTGACTAAAGTGAAATTCCTGTAAGCTGCATGGACACTTTAACGACACCATAATAGAGGCCCAACTTAAATGTATACCCCAATTTAAGAAACACAGTAAAGAACTAAAAAGAGCCACGGGCTTAACAACCATGTAAAAGAAGCAGTGAGAGACAAAAGACTTCCTTTAAAAGTGGAAGTCAAATCCTAGAAAGGAGCATAAACATTGCCAAATTGTAGGTGACAAATCTGAGGAACTGTCACAGACTGAAGTGTCACTAGAGGAGGTTTTGGAATTAATTGATAAACTCAACATTAACAAGTCAGCAGGACCAGATGGCATTCACCCAAGAGTTCTGAAAGAACGCAAATGTGAAGTTGGAACTATTAACTATGGTTTGTAATCTGTCCTTTGAATCGGCTTCAGTACCCAATGACTGGAAGTTAGCTAATGTAACGCCAATATTTAAAAAGGGCTCTAGAGGTGATCCCGGCAATTACAGACCAGTAAGTCTAACATCGGTACCGGGCAAATTAGTTGAAACAATAGTAAAGAATAAAATTGTCAGACACATAGAAGAACATAAATTGTTGGGCAAAAGTCAACACAGTTTCCGTAAAGGGAAATCATGTCTTACTAATCTATTAGAGTTCTTTGAGAGGGTCAACAAACATGTGGACAAGGGGGATCCAGTGGACATAGTGTACTTAGATTTCCAGAAAGCCTTTGACAAGGTCCCTCGCCAAAGGCTCTTACATAAATTAAGCTGTCATGGGATAAAAGGGAAGGTCCTTTCAAGGACTGAGAACTGGTTAAAAGACAGGGAACAAAGGGTAGGAATTAATGGTAAATTCTCAGAATGGAGAGGGGTAACTAGTGGTGTTCCCCAAGGGTCAGTCCTAGGACCAATCCTATTCACCTTATTCATAAACGATCTGGAGAAAGGGGTAAAAAGTGAGGTGGCAAAGTTCACAGATGATACTAAACTGCTCAAGATAGTTAAGACCAAAGCAGACTGTGAAGAACTTAATAAAGATCTCACAAAACTAAGTGATTGGGCAACAAAATGGCACATGAAATTTAATGTGGATAAATGTAAAGTAATGCATATTGGAAAAAATAACTCCAATTATACATAAAATATGATTGGGACTAATTTAGTTACAACAAATCAGGAAAAAGATCTTGGAGTCATCATGGATAGTTCTCTGAAGATGCCCACGCAGTGTGCAGAGGCGGTCAAAAAAGCAAACAGGATGTTAGGAATCATTAAAAAGGGGATAGAGAATAAGACTGACTATATTATTACCCTTATATAACTCCATGGTATGCCCACATCTTGAATTCTATGTACAGATGTGGTCTCCTCATCTCAAAAAAGATATACTGGCATTAGAAAAGGTTCAGAGAAGGGCAATTAAAATGATTAGGGGTTTGGAACGGGTCCCATATGAGGAGAGATTAAAGAGGCTAGGGCTTTTCAGCTTGGAAAAGAGGAGACTAAGAGGGAATATGATAGAGGTATATAAAATCATGAGTGATGTGGAGAAAGTAGATAAGGAAAAGTTATTTACTTACTCCCATAATATAGGTTCACTCCCTGGGCTGCTTCTGCTCTACAACTATAATTGTCTTTTTACACCAAAATCACTAACTTGAGCACCCAATTCCATGTACAGTCCTAGTGGATGTAAGGCACAGGTAACTTTTGCCTCAGGGTAGCTTGTTGGCATCAACCCTCTCTCCCCCACCTGGAGCTGATGAAATTCCTGGCTGGAGGGACACACACTCTTACAAGTCAAAAGGGAAGGAGCTGATAGAAAAGATCACAGGACTGACCCCAAAGAAGGGTGAGCTGCAAAAGGCAGAAGCAGGCAACTCATCTGGCAGAGCTGAGAGACCACAGTGAAGATGGTGCAAAGATCACTATATTGGAATTAGCAAATCTGATTTTTTAAAAAACAAATCTTTGGGAAGCTCTAATAAAGGCATTTCTTACAGTTCTCTCCGATTTGGATTTTCTGATCTCTAATAGGGAATGACATCTGATTGAAGCTTTTCCCAAATGCAGAGCATGTGTAGGGTCTCTCTCCACTGTGGATTCTACGATGTCTGACAAAGTCTGAGTGCTCAATGAAACTTTTCCCGCACTCAGAGCATGTGTAGGGCGTCTCTCATGTGTGGATTCTCTGATGTGTGACAAGGCTTGAGCGCTGACTGAAGCATTTCCTGCACTCAGAGCATGTGTACGGCGTCTCTCCTGTGTGGATTCTCTGGTGTGTGATAAGGTTTGAGCGCCGACTGAAGCTTTTCCCGCACTCAGCACACGTGTAGGGCTGCTCTCCTGTGTGGATTCTCTGATGTCTGATAAGGGCAGAGCGCCGACTGAAGCTTTTCCCACACTCAGAGCACGTGTAGGGCGTCTCCCCTGTGTGGATTCTCTGATGTGTGATAAGGATTGAGCGCAGACTGAAGCTTTTCGCGCACTCAGCGCACGTGAAGGGCGTCTCCCCTGTGTGGGTTCTCTGATGTCTGATAAGGGCAGAGCGCCAACTGAAGCTTTTCCCGCACTCAGAGCACGTGTAGGGCGTCTCCCCTGTGTGGATTCTCTGATGTGTGATAAGGTTTGAGCGCCGACTGAAGCTTTTCCCGCACTCAGCGCACGTGTAGGGCGTCTCCCCTGTGTGGATTCTCTGATGTGTGATAAGGTTTGAGCGCCAACTGAAGCTTTTCCCGCACTCAGCGCACGTGTAGGGCTGCTCCCCTGTGTGGATTCTCTGATGTGTGATAAGGTGTGAGCGCCGACTGAAGCTTTTCCCGCACTCAGAGCACGTGTAGGGCGTCTCCCCTGTGTGGATTCTCTGATGCGTGGTAAGGATTGAGCGCAGACTGAAGCTTTTCCCACACTCAGCGCACGTGAAGGGCGTCTCCCCTGTGTGGATTCTCTGATGCGTGATAAGGTTTGAGTGCCAACTGAAGCTTTTCCCGCACTCAGAGCACGTGTAGGGCGTCTCCCCTGTGTGGATTCTCTGATGTGTGACAAGGTTTGAGCGCCGACTAAAGCTTTTCCCGCACTCAGAGCACGTGTAGGGTGTCTCCCCTGTGTGGATTCTCTGATGTGTGATAAGGCTTGAGCGCCGACTGAAGCTTTTCCCGCACTCAGCGCACGTGTAGGGCGTCTCCCCTGTGTGGATTCTCTGATGTGTGATAAGGCTTGAGAGCTGACTGAAGCTTTTCCCGCACTCAGCGCACGTGTAGGGCGTCTCCCCTATGTGGATTCTCTGATGTGTGACAAGGTTTGAGCGCCGACTGAAGCTTTTCCCGCACTCAGAGCACGTGTAGGGCATCTCCCCTGTGTGGATTCTCTGATGTGTGATAAGGTGTGAGCGCCAATTGAAGCTTTTCCCGCACTCAGCGCACGTGTAGGGCATCTTCCCTGTGTGGATTCTCTGATGTGTGATAAGGTGTGAGCGCCAATTGAAGCTTTTCCCGCACTCAGCGCACGTGTAGGGCATCTTCCCTGTGTGAATTCTCTGATGTGCGATAAGGATTGAGCGCCAACTGAAGCTTTTCCCGCACTCAGCGCACGTGTAGGGCGTCTCCCTTGTGTGGATTCTCTGATGTCTGATAAGGTGTGAGAGCTGACTGAAGCTTTTCCCGCACTCAGCGCAGGTGTAGGGCGTCCCTCCTGTGTGGATTCTCTGATGTCTGATAAGGTTTGAGCGCCGACTGAAGCTTTTCCCGCACTCAGCGCACGTGTAGGGCGTCTCCCCTGTGTGGATTCTCTGATGTCTGATAAGGTGTGAGCGCTGACTGAAGCTTTTCCCGCACTCAGAGCATGTGTAGGGCTTCTCTCCTGTGTGGATTCTCTGATGTGTGATAAGGCTTGAGCGCCGACTGAAGCTTTCCCCACACTCGTGGCATTTGTAGTGTGTCTCTTCCAAGTTGATTCTCTCATGTGTAATAAGGGCTGAGAGGCTACTGAAGTTCTCCTCTGGCCTCTGCTGAGTCTCAGAGGCTTTTACTGTTTCTCGGAGTGCACAACTCCTGGAAACATTCCCTTTGGGTTTTTCTGATAACGTCCCATGTGGTGCTCCTTGTTCAGCATCTTCCTGCTGGGGTTTCTGCTCCTCATTCTCACGCACCATCCTATCACCTGATGGGAGACAGAGAGAATCCAGACATAGGTCACTCCCTGTGCCTGAGAGAAAGGAAATCTCAGAGACAGGAATTTTAAAAGGGATGAACAAACCAAAATATGTGCAGGAGAGATCAAACCTATCAGGAGCTGATTTTCCCCAGAAGAGAGAGGAAGGGATCAGTTTTGGTCTGCATTTCACCAGAACATGGAGGGGGGAAAGTGGGATCAGGCAGGGATCTGCTGCCAGTTGTTAGTCAGGATAGGTGGGAAGCCATGAGTGACATCTGCCTAATTATTCCACATCTGCAGGGAACAATCCTGAACTTGGAGAGCTCACAAAGTCTTTGTAGGGCATCCCAAATGTTTCCTGTATTCACGGACAGTTTTTGACTTGCTTTAACCAAGTCCTCACCTGTGCAGGCAGCTCTTGGAAGCACTTCTTTCTCAGAACCCTGGAGGTCCTGGACCCACGGCTCTTCCCCTCGTTCCAGCTGGGAGACCACATCAGGTTTGGAATTTAGAAACCCTATGCCAGACAAAGAAAACAAGGGAGGTCGGTGGAATTTGTGGGATACTTGTTACAAAGAATATTCCATGGTTTTAAGCTACGATCATTTTTAAGCAGTAACATCTGTGGCAAAGTTCCTCCTCTCCTCTAGTAGGTCCTGCGCTTATTGGCGGATTTCCTCCCCTCAGTGGTCTTCCCCTTGGATGAAACCCACAGTCTGGATCAACTCCTCCTATATCTGTTTAGGAGTAGCGAGACTTGGGGGGAACCCGGTCCCACCCTCTACTCCGGGTTCCAGCCCAGGGCCCTGTGAATTGCAGCAGTCTCTATAGTGCTACTTGTAACCGCTGCTTGACTGCTACAGCTCCCTGGGGTACTTCCCCATAGCCTCCTTCAAACACCTTCTTTATCCTCACCACAGGATCCTCTTGGTGTCTGATGCTGCTTGATTGTACGGTGTTTCCTCAATCCTCCAGTAGTACCCCCTCTCAATTCTTAGTTCCTTGTGTCTCTGACTCCCAGCTCCTCATACGCACTTCCTTCCTCTGGCTCCTCCTCCTTGACTGGAGTGAGCTCCCCTTTTTATACCAGGTGCCTTGATTAGCCTGTCCTGATTGGCTGCAGGTGCTCCAATCAATGTAGCTCTCTCCGGTACCTTCTAGAAAGTTCTTAATTGGCCCCAGGTGCCTTGATTAGCCTGGAGCAACTGCCATTTTGGTTCCTATGGTACTAGGGATTTGCTTAGCCTGGAGCTAACATACCTGCTCCTCAATACTTTCTTGTAGCCATCCGGCCTTGCTCCATCACATATCCCCCCCTCTGCTCAACACCATAGGGTTGTGCAACTTGGGACGCCAGGCAGTGTGCTCGTGAAAGACCATCAGCGTTGCCGTGGTGACATCCAGCCCTATGCCGTATACAGAACTGGAATGGTTGTAGGGATAAGAACCACCTGGTGACCCTTGCATTCTTTTCCTTATTTCTCTGCATCCACTGGAGGGGTGCGTGGTCTGTCACAAGAGTAAATCGCCGGCCCCAGAGGTAATAATGCAGCGTCTCCATGGCCCATTTGACAGCGAGGCATTCTCTCGACTACTGCATACTTCTGTTCTCGTGGGAGCAGCTTTCTGCTTAGGTAGAGAATCGGGTGTTCTTCATCTCCAATCATTTGTGACAGAACTGCCCCAACCCCACCTCAGAAGCATCTGTCTGTAAAATAAATTCCTTGGTAAAGTCTGGGGCTATGAGTATGGGGTCATTACAGAGGGCCGTCTGAAGGTCTACAAACGCCCTCTCTGCAGCGTCGGTCCACTTTATCATGTCTGGACCTCGAGCCTTCACCAGGTCCGTTAGAGGACTTGCCCTGCTGGCGAAGTGGGGAATAAACCGTCAGTAGTAGCCTACCACGCCTAGGAATGCACGGACGTGCTTCTTTCGGGTTGGCCGGGGCCAGTTTTGAATCGCTTCTATTTATTAGTTTGGGGCTTCACTATACCCCTTCCTACAATATATCCCAGGTACCTAGCCTCTGCTAGTCCTATGGCGCACTTAGCAGGATTAGCGGTGAGGCCAGCCCGCCTTAAGGTGCGTAGCACTGCCTCAACCTTCTCCAAGTGGGTTCCCCAGTCTGGCGTATGGATGATGACATCATCTAGGTATGCAGCTGCATAACTAGTATGGGGGCGCAGCAGCTTATCCATGAGGCGCTGGAATGTGGCTGGGGCCCCATGTAACCCAAAAGGGAGAACAGTGTACTGGAATAGCCCGTCTGGGGTGGAGAACGCTGTCTTTTCTTTAGCTTCTTTGGTCAGGGGAATCTGCCAATACCCTTTTGTCAGATGCAATGTAGTCAAGAAACGGGCACTACCCAGTCGGTCAACCAGTTCATCGATGCATGGTATGGGGTATGCATCAAACTGGGATACTTCATTTAGTCGGCGAAAGTCATTACAGAATCTCATGGTACCATCAGGTTTGGGCACTAGAACAATTGGACTGCACCACTGACTGTAGGATTCTTCAATAATGCCTAATTCTAACATTTTCTTTACTTCGGCCTTGATTTCTTCTCTTTTGGCTGCTGGGATTCGGTAGGGTCTCAGTGTTATTTTGGCTCCAGGGATCGTGCGGATATGGTGATAGGTCTCAGTTGTCCGCCCCGGTTTTGTAGAGAAAACATCTCGGTTACGATTAATCATATCGGTTGCCTCGATCTTTTGGATTGGCGTCAAGTCGGGTGATATCTTTACTTGCTCATGTACGTTATCCTCCTGGGGAAGAGTCTCCCGGGTGACTAAGCATGCCTCTCGATCATGCCAAGGCTTTAGAAGATTGATGTGGTAAATTTGCTCCGGTTTTCTGCGGCATGGCTGCCGTACCTTATAGTTTACCTCTCCCACGGCTTCAATTACTTCATAGGGTCCCTGCCACTGGGCCAACAGCTTGCTTTCTGCTGTGGGCACAAGGACCATTACTCGATCCCCCGGTTGGAACCGTCGAAGCTTTGCTTGGTGGTTATAATGGGTCCGTTGGGTCTCCTGTGCTTTTTCCAAGTGTTCTCGTACAATGGGTGTAACCTGGGCTATCCGATCCCTCATCTGTAGTACACGCTCAACTATGTTCCTTCCGGGATTTGGCTCCTCTTCCCAGGCTTCTCTGGCTATATCCAATATGCCTCGGGGGTGGCGCCCATATAGTAGTTCGAATGGAGAGAAGCCTGTGGAGGCTTGTGGAACTTCCCGGATGGCAAACATGAGGTAAGGCAATAGGGTATCCCAGTCTTTCCCATCCCGGCTCACCACTTTCCTGATCATGGCCTTGAGGGTCCTATTGAACCTTTCCACCAGGCCGTCTGTTTGTGGGTGGTATACAGAGGTCCGTAGGGCTTGTACATGGAGCAATGAACAGAGATCTTTCATCAATTTAGACACGAAAGGTGTCCCTTGATCAGTCAGCATTTCCTTGGGAAGCCCGACCCGGGAAAAGATCTGTACTAACTCCTTAGCTATTGTCTTGGAAGCTGTGTTGCGTAGGAGGACAGCTTCCGGGTATCGGGTTGCATAGTCTAGTACAACCAGCACATGTTGGTGGCCCCGAGTTGTCTTCTCTAGGGGCCCAATCAGATCCATGGCTATGCGTTCAAATGGTATCTCTATTATTGGAAGAGGTATCAAAGGGGCCCGCAAGTGTGGGCGAGGGCTATGTAGCTGACACTCTGGACAAGAGGTGCAGTATCGCCTGACATCTTCATGTATTCCTGGCCAGAAGAACCTCCGCAGGATCCTGGCCTGGGTCTTCTCTACCCCTAAGTGTCCTCCAAACAAGTGACTGTGGGCGAGGCTCAATATAGCTTTTTGATGTTTTCGGGGCACCAGAAGTTGATGTATCTCCTGCTCCTGCATTTGCACCACACGGTACAGGAGATCTTTCTTCACTATAAAGTAGGGTCCTGGACCTCGGACCTTCCCCTCCACTGGTATCCCATCTATCTCAGCCACCTCTTTCCTGACGTTATCATATCTGGGGTCCTCTGCCTGGTCCCGTCCGAACGTCTCTCTCCCAGGACTACCCTGCCTGAGCTCCCAGGGGTCGGCTTCTGCTTCTTCCAATGGCCTGTCGCCCTCATGGCTGGGGCCAGCCTCCGGCTCACCTTCCGTGTTGGTAGTTTCACTGTTGGCTGCTCGTGCCCGTCTGCCTACTAGCGCAGTCTTCTGGCCTTGGGTCAGGATCTGGGTTCCCAAAGCCTTCGCGGCCTTCCTTTCTTTTTTTGTCTTCCGGGCCTTTGGGGGGCTGAGAATAGATCCTGAGAAAACTCAGAAAACATTGGGGGTTGACATTCCCCCAGTGATGAGTCGCTGTCAACAGGTTCTCCACTTCCCTGCAGCCTCTCAGGGGGAAGTAAATTATCAAACCCTGGATAGTCTCTCCCAATAACTACAGGATATGGGAGTTTAGGTACAACACCCACTGTCACCTCAATGGGGTTCCCCTGAACCTCTATCTCCACTGGGATGATGGCGTATTGGCTCACGGCCCCATGCACACATGTCACTGCTACACGTTTGGCTTGCAGCAGCTGGCTACTTTTTACCAGCTTACCCGATATAAGGGTGATAGCACTTCCTGAGTCCATCAGTGCTGTAGTCTTTGTTCCATTTATCTTCACTGGCCTGGTATAGTTATGTGGGGCTAACACAACGCCCGCCAGGTGGATAAGGGAGCATGGGACTTCCCAATCCCCCAAGTTGCATTGCATAGGCTCTTCGGTGCTGGGACATTGTGCAGCTATGTGTCCCCACTCCCCACATGCATAACATCTATAATGATTTCTAGTCAGTCTCCGATCCTGTGGGCTAGGGGTTTTAGTCACAGAGTTCCCTCCACTCAGGCCAATCCCTTCCTTCTGGAGTCTCTGTTGGTTTTCAGCCCCCCTCTTCCTCCACCTAGGACTCCCCAGGGGTTTGGCTGTCCCTCCTTCCAGGGTTGGGGTTGGGTGTTTGCTACGGAAGGGGCTTTCCTTGCGTAGTTGGGTCAATTCCCTGGCTGTCATGCGTCTTTCTACCAGCGTGGTCATCTCATCATAAATGCAGGGATCGTTCTGGCTTACCCATTTGCGAAGATCTGGTGGCAGTGCCCTCGTGTACCGGTCGATGACCAGAACCTCTAGTATCTCTTCCAGACTCCGGGATTCTGTTTGCAACCACTTTCGTGCGAGATGGACGAGGTCATATAATTGGGATCGTGGGGTTTTGTCTTCCCGGTACCACCACTCATGATACCGCTGGGCCTGTACTGCAGATGTTACCCCAGATCTGGCCAAGATCTCTGCCTTCAGCTGGGAGTAGTCTGCTGCAGCTTCTTCAGGCAGATCATGGTAGGCCTTCTGGGCCTCCCCACACAGGAACGGGGCAAGGATGCTAGCCCACTGATCTCGAGGCCAGGCCTCCCGTAGAGCTGTCCTCTCAAAGGCCAGAAGGTATGCCTCTACCTCATCTTCCCTCGTCATTTTCTGCAGCCAATGGTTAGCCCGTATGAGCCGTGTCCCATCATGCCCACGGTTCATTTCTGCAAGGGTCTTTACCTGGCTTACCAGTTCCTGCAACATAGCTCGGTTTTGAACAGCTTGGTCCATCAGCAGGCGGTTAGTTTCTTGCTGCAGCCACACTGCTTCTTGCTGGGCAGCTGCCTGGCCACGGGTAGCCTCCTGCTGGGCCGCCGTGGCTTGTATCAGTGCCCGTACTACATCATCCATTGTGGTAACAAATTGTAAACCCCCTTCCCTTTTTGTGTGTGAGTGTGTGTGTTTTTTAAATCACCCTCCTTCTTCCGCCGCGCTGTGCACACCAAAAATCCCACCCCTGACACCAGTTGTGGCAAAGTTCCTCCTCTCCTCTAGTAGGTCTTGCGCTTATTGGCGGATTTCCTCCCCTCAGTGGTCTTCCCCTTGGATGAAACCCACAGTCTGGATCAACTCCTCCTATGTCTGTTTAGGAGTAGCGAGACTTGGGGGGAACCCGGTCCCACCCTCTACTCCGGGTTCCAGCCCAGGGCCCTGTGAATTGCAGCAGTCTCTATAGTGCTACTTGTAACCCCTGTTTGACTGCTACAGCTCCCTGGACTACTTCCCCATAGCCTCCTTCAAACACCTTCTTTATCCTCACCATAGGATCCTCCTGGTGTCTGATACTGCTAGATTGTATGGTGTTTCCTCAATCCTCCAGTAGTACCCCCTCTCAGTTCTTAGTTCCTTGTGTCTCTGACTCCCAGCTCCTCATACGCACTTCCTTCCTCTGGCTCCTCCTCCTCAGACTGGAGAGAGCTCCCCTTTTTATACCAGGTGCCTTGATTAGCCTGTCCTGATTGGCTGCAGGTGCTCCAATCAATGTAGCTCTCTCCGGTACCTTCTAGAAAGTTCTTAATTGGTTCCAGGTGCCTTGATTAGCCTGTTCTGATTGGCTGCAGGTGCTCCAATCAATGTAGCTCTCTCCGGTGCCTTCTAGAAAGTTCTTAATTGGTTCTAACAGGTGCCTTGATTAGCCTGGAGCGACTGCCATTTTGGTTCCTATGGTACTAGGGATTTGCTTAGCCTGGAGCTAACATACCTGCTCCTCAATACCTTCCTGTAGCCATCCGGCCTTGCTCCATCACACATCCCAAGACCAGCTTCCTTGGCTCCAAGTGGCAGGAGAGGAGTTATTAATCATACGCATTACCTTAGTGCCTAAGGACCAACTAACAGTGTGTCTCCATTGTGCTAGGCACAGTACAAATGCAGAATAGTAGATGGCCCGTGCTCTGAAGAATTTACAGTCTAAATAGACAAGACAGACACAGCATGGGGGAAGGGGTAGAACCCTCTGTTAGAATGGCGATATTCAGGCCTGCCTGCAAAGCCTATATTTTAAGAACTTAGGTGTATTTTTATCACTTAGCTAGTTACAGGAGTATGAAAACAAAGAATCAAAATCACAGTGTGCCTGTGTCTGGGCCTTCTCTCACTAGGATAGGCTGAGGCCTTGTTCTTAGGCTAAGGCCTTTGGCTAAGCAGCAGGGGCAGCCATAAGCTGGGAAGCGAAGGGTCACATCCTCACATTCCAAACCCGTCACACTGAAATAAGGTGCTATTGGGCTGTTAGGAAGTCGATCCTGTCTGGATCTTAAGATGGTTAAAGAAACCTTAATTTGATAGCATTCTGTCTGGCAAGAAATCACTTATCAATGGTTGTGGTTGTGAAACCCTCATTTCTGTATTGCTTTATCTTTATGGCCACAACTTTTACATTGTTAATCAGTCTGGTTCTCTAATTGTTTCTCTCTCCTGTATAATTAATGTTGCCAGGTGTAAGTTAATTAGGGTAGTGGTTTATAATTGGTTAGAGCAGGAGTAGGCAACCTATGGCAGCACATGAGCTGATTTTCAGTGGTACTCACACTGCCCAGGTCCTGGCCACCGGTCCAGAAGGCTCTGCATTTTTAATTAATTTTAAACGAAGCTTCTTAAACATTTTAAAACCTTACTGACTTTACATACAATAGTTCAATTATGTATTATAGACTTATAGAAAGAGACTTTCTAAAAACGTTAAAATGTATTATTGGCACATGAAATCTTATATTACAGCGAATAAATGAAGACTCAGCACACCACTTCTGAAAGGTGGCCGACGCCTGGGTTAGAGAATTAGTCACAATATGTTAGAATTGGTTAGTTAAATTTCAGCACAATGATTGGTTAAGATATAGCTGAGAATATTGCTCTATAAATGGGGTCAAACTGGAGGGGGGAAGGAAATTGGAATAATAGAATATCAGGGTTGGAAGGGACCTCAGGAGGTCATCTAGTCCCACCCCTGCTCAAAGCAGGACCAATTCCCAACTAAATCATCCCAGCAAAGGCTTTGTCAAGCCTGACCTTAAAAACCTCTAAGGAAGGAGATTCCACCACCTCCGTGGGAACCCATCCCAGGGCTTCACCACCCTCCTAGTGAAATAGTGTTTCCTAATAGCCAACCTATACCTCCCCCATTGCAACTTGAAATCATTACTCTTGGTTCTGTCATCTGCTACCACTGAGAACAGTCTAGACCCATCCTCTTTGGAACCCCCCTTCAGGTAGTTGAAAGCAGCTATCAAATCCCCCCTCATTCTTCTCTTCGGCAGACTAAACAATCCCAGGTCCCTCAGCCTCTCCTCAGAAGTCATGTGTTCCAGTCCCTAACCATTTTGTTGCCCCCGCAGGATGCTTTCCAATTTTTCCACATCCTTCTTATAGTGTTGGGCCCAAAACTGGACACAGTGCTCCAGATGAGGCCCCATGAATGTTGGTTAGGGGGCGAACGGGAACAGGGACACAGGCAAGGATCTGCAGCATCAGAGCTGGGAAGGAACAGACTGTATCGGCATATAGAGATAAGCCCGACTGGTGTGAAGGGCTTGAATATGTAATCTTATAGGTGTAAAAATTGTACAGACTATACCACCCTGTGACATCATCAACGAAGTGCCCATTTGTGCCTGGGTAGGGGCCCTGCTCTGGGAGGAGGATGCAGCAAGGACTCAGGATCGGTGGCCGGGTCGCTGTGCATAGGAGATGGGGAGGTTATGTGAGGAGGGGGTAATGAGTGGGAGAGGGAGGTCAAGTGTTAAAATAATAATATTTGGGGAAAAATGTATAATAAAGTGAAACTGAACAGAAACAAAACTGGAGTGGAGGCTCTAAAGCAACAAGGCTTGGTAGGGATTTGGGGTTAAAGGTCTGGGATCCTCACAGCTCCAGATCCACAAACCTCTCCTCCCTCCCACTGACCCACCCAGCCCACTTCCTGGGTGCCCATCCCCCACACTCCCCTCCCCATATTCCCATTACTCACAGCCCGCACCACCACCCCGCACCATGAGAACTTCTTGTATTTTATACTCGTATCTCACAGCCTCCTACCTCCCTGCTGCTTCTTAGCTCTAACCCTGCACACACCGCCCCATGTCCTGGCATATCTACTACCCCGTCTCCGTCCCTCCCACGGCTCGCTTATCCCTTCACCCATGGGATCCTGAACGGCAACATTACACGCTCCTAAAAGAGCTCATCTGACTGTCACACAAGCCATGCATGAGTCACACACCTATTTACTCAATTTAGAATTCTACAGGCAGCATATTTTCCTCTTAAAATGAGGAAAAGGCATGAAAGCTACAGTGATTAATGTAGTTATGAATGTAGCCAATGAGGATACATTCAATGCAATTTTAAAATGACTGACAGCACCAAAAGGCACATGTCCAAAAATGGTACTAGTGGGTGGGAGATAACGCAAAAAAAGGGGGGGGCAAGGAAACTTGTCAAAACTTGTATGATGAATAAAGGTATAAAGTTATTACTGCTCAGGTTCTTCAGAGACCCCACAGCTTCTAATAACCCAGGGGACAGGACTCCTTACCCAGCGAGGTCACCGTCTCATAGTTCTCCTTCATGACATCCCTGTAGAGGGCTCTCTGAACAGGGTCCAGTAGTGCCCATTCCCCCTTGGTGAAATACACAGCCACCTCCTCGAAGGTCACCGGCCCCTGAAAGAGCAAGAGTCCAACACTCAGTACCTGCTGCTCCACTCACAACCCCACTATTCACGGAACAGCAGCACCAGGTAAATGGAAGCTCTGGGAGGCACATGTTAACAGAGTCCCACCCCACCTTGCCTAGAACAGACAGGCGGCATCAGAGGGTAGAAAGAGAGAACCTTTGTGTCTCCCAGCTGACAGACAGAGGCAGGGTCTTCACGTTTATCACATAGCTACTAGCCAGAGCTTGATATAGGAGATGGGGCTGGCTCTGGACCCTACTAATGGCTCCCTGGTAGGAAACACTCCCCAAATAAAATATAAGAAAGAAAAGGGAAGTCAGTAGTAAAGAATATTAGTTAGAACAGGGGTAGGCAACCTATGGCACGAGTGCTGAAGGCAGCACGCAAGCTGATTTTAAGTGGCACTCACAATGCCCGGGTCCTGGCCACCAGTCCGGGGGGCTCTGCATTTTAATTTAATTTTAAATGAAGTTTCTTAAACATTTTAAAAGCCTTATTTACTTTACATATAACAATAGTTTAGTTATATATTATAGACAGAGAAAGATCTTCTAAAAATGTTAAAATGTATTACTGGCACTCAAAACCTTAAATTAGAGTGAATAAATGAAGACTTCTGAAAGGTTGCTCACCCCTGAGTTCGAAGGTCAGAATTGTAGAAAATTGGTAAGGGAAGTGTGACGTTATTGATATAAATTGGGACCATATAGAACATGGGTTGCAACCAAGGTCCTGTAGTGGCACCAAATCTGATGTAAAGGGGGTCAATATGAGGTGTCTAAGACCAGGTTATGGGTTGCTGGTTATGATTATGCTGTCTGTATGTATGTATCATTTTGTAGTTGAAGTTATGAATATTAGCTCCATACTGTCTGTATTTCAAGCTGGTGCTGTGCTTCTGGGAGACATCCCAGACAAGTTGGTGTTAGCTCTGCCTAGCCTGCTTGATGGCCCATTAAGGACCATCAGCTACACAACTGACCCATGGAGAGAAGGCAGACACCCCTTGTGACTCAGCAAAGTGTGCAGGGACTGGCCCATGTGACCCCAGACTCCATTTTGCTGTAATTTTCCACAGTAAGGACAAAGAGGTTCTTACACCTGGAAAAGCCTATATAAGGCTAATGCCTCATCTCCATCTTTTCTTCAATCCTGCTTCTACCTCTGGAGGGACTTTGCTACATGCTGAAGCTCTACACAAGGGACTGATGACCCATCCCAGCGGGGGATGTTCTCCAGAGACTTGATTTGAACCTGCAGTTTATGCCACCACTGCTACAAGCCTGAACTAAGAACTTTGCCATTACTGGATGTAATTAATTCCATTTAACCAATGCTACCTCTCATCTCTACCTTTTTCCTTTTATGAATAAACCTTTAGATTTTAAAGGATTGGCAACAGCGTGATTTGTGGGTAAGATCTGATGTGTATATTGACCTGGGTCTGGGGCTTGATTCTTTGGAATCGAAAGAACCTTTTTCTTTTATTGGGGTGTTGGTTTTCATAATCATTCCTCCCCGGGACGGGTGGCACTGGTGGTGATACTGGGAGACTGGAGTGTCTAAGGAAATTGCTCGTGTGACTTGTGGTTAGCCAGTGGGGTGAAACCGAAGTCCTCTTTGTCTGGCTGGTTTGGTTTGCCTTAGAGGTGGAAAAACCCCAGCCTAGGGCTGTGACTGCCCTGTTTGAGCAAGTGGTCCTGAATTGGCACTCTCAGTTGGGTCCCGCCAGAACCGCCTCGTCAAGGAAGCTATCAGAAATCAATGACCAATCAATGAAAATAAGAAGGAAGTTTTGAAAAGTATATTAATCCTAACAATGGTAGTGATAAATTACTAGACGGAAATGGCAGAATTATCAAAAATAATGCAGAAGAGGTAAAAGTGTTCAATAAGTGTTCTCTCCTGGATTTGGAGAAAAACAGATGCTGTACTCGTATCATAAGATGTTGACGACGACACTCCTTCCATTCCAACAAGAACTCACAAGGACATTAAACAGCAGCTATTACAGTTAGACATGTTTAAATAAGCAGGTCTGGATAACTTGTATCCAAGAGTTTTGAAAGACCTGGTGGAGGAGCGTGGTGGACTATTAATGTTGATTGTAATTAGGACTTGGAACACAGGGAAAATTCCAGAAGACTGGAATTAAGCTAATGCTGTGCCAATACTAAAAAGTGTAAAAGAGATGACCCAGCTAATTACAAGAGTGTCAGTCTGATATCAATACTGAGCAAAATAATGGAGCAGTCGATACTGGATTTCGTTAATAAAGAATTAAAGGAAGGTAATATAATTAGTACCTGTTAACAAAGGTTTAGAGAAAATAAGGATATCCTTATTAGATGAGATCAAAAGTTTGGTTGCAGTTAATATTATTGATGTAATATATCTAGACTTCTGTAAGGCATATGACTTGATTCAGCACAATATTTTGACTAAAAAACTAGAATGATACAAAATAAACACGGCATACATTAAATAGATTAAAAACTGGGATTGTAAATGGGGAACCATGGTCAAGTGGATTTATTTCTAGCGGGTTCCCACAAGGATTGCTTTTGCCCGTGTGCTATTTAACATTCTTATCAATGACCTAGAACAGAATATAAAATCATCACGGATGAAGTTTGCAGTACCACAAAGATTGCGGGTGGTGGTAACTAATGAAGTGGCAGTAGATTCAGGCTCCAGCACTGGGAGTCAGAGAAGTTGTCCCAGCCCTGGCTGGAGGGTTATTTCCTGTTCCACAAAGAGGAGAAGTTCCATTCCCAAATCCCTTGAAATTAGGCCGTATCTGACACTACACCCCATATTCATCATAGTGGTATGGTTATAATATGATTAGGACATAATTATGATGCATTTTGTGCAAGATGTGTCATGTGCTGAATATGATTATCCTATTTGTGTGCATGGATCATGTTTGTATTTGAAGTTATGGATATTGACTCTGTATCTGTATTTCAAAGGTGCTTACTCTGGGTAACACCCACAATGAGCCTTTCAGGTACAACAATGAAGAAGCCAGACAGAGCTGATGGCTTATCAACAAAGAGAATGGATCGTGGAAGAGCTTAGCCTTCCTGTGAATGTTTCAGCCAGCCTATGAGTCATGGCTACTATGACTCAGCAGGACATGCTAGGACATGTGACTAGACCACATGACAACGAACTCCATTTTGGTACCTGTATTTTTACACAAACTGGACTGGGAACTGAGTTTGGAACAAATGGTTCCTGCCATATGGAAAAGCTACATAAGGTGGGGAATGAGGCCAAGAGATGATGTCACACCCCACACAAGAGAACTCCTGGAAACACTTGAGGAACAAAGACTGAACTGGGGGAACTGCTGGTCCCAGGGTAAAGGGATTTCTAGCTTGTGTATGGAAACTTGGGGGACTGCTTGTACCATCAGTCAGGGTGAGAAATTGCTAATTCAAATTCTATCCATCTAGTATGTTAGGCTTAGTTTGAGTTTTTGGTTATCTGCTAAGTAATCTGCTTTGATCTGTTTGCTATCACTTAGAAGTGTTGGGATACGTTAGGGCTCAGTAAAAGAAATGTTATCTCCCCCTTCCCCTTCCTTTCCCAGCTACATAAACAAGCCCTGGCTTATGGCCCCTTCCTCCCTCCCCGAGAACTGCTCATTGACCCTTCCTCCATACCCTGAGAACTGCTGTTTAGGGAAATTTGTAGCAACACGTTATTGCAAAGAACGGTATTTTCAAGGTAAAAATGCCTCTATGATATGTGTAATACTGTGATAGTGGATAGGGGTGGGTATACTAATTGTATGAGTGTTTCTACTACTTAATAAGGGGTTTTGGGGTGTTGTAACGGATGTAGGTGTTTACATACAAATTTAGATAAAAGGCGTGTGATGTAACTTATCCAGTACTTACTTGATAGTTGGGTCAAGGGAACAAGTAACACAATAAAGAAGCCTGTATTCATATCCGCCTCTGGATCAACCGGCTCCTTTTTTGTTCTAACAATAATTACTTAAAATCTACCTTTCTGCCATTAATAAACTTGTTTTATGCTTTATCTTAATCAGTGCATTTTGAATGAAGTGTTTGGGAAAAGCTGAGCTTGGTTAGCACAGGCTTGTTGTGCACATCTTTCCCATATCGAGGGAAGGCGAACTATATTAATGAGCTGACATTATACAGATCCTGTGCACTATAAGATGGTATAATTCTAAATTTATACTACAGCAGGTGTGCAAGGTTGGGGAGCTGGGAAATTGGCTGTTGTCGTCTGTCTGTCCTTGAGTGGCTCAGGCAAAGCACTCAGGTAGCTCAGTTGGATGCATGGCGCCACCTGCTGTCGTGTTGGGTGATAACAGGCCCTGGAGAGGCTGGCTGAATCTCCAGCGAAGCAGTGTGAAAAGGGCCAGCCCAGCTTGAGGGTTAGAGAGCACAGTGGTTCCCAGAACCATCCCAGACTGCACCCGGGTGACAACCCATCACACCCTAAATTACATAAGTTTCAGCAGGTTTGTCACATCCTGTCCCCTCCTTTCTCCACCCGAGATATTTCCTGCCTCCCACCACCTCCAGCAACTCCTACCCTCCTATGCATTTACTGCTCCTCTCCCTCCAAGCAGAACCCACCACCAGCTCCTGAGAATCCCTTACCTGAGCCAGCTCCATTGCAGCCATGTCCTTCCCTTTGGGAGGATGAAATGATCTGGAGCAAAACGTGGACGTTAATCTGTAGCCTGCCAGGACGAGAAGGGCAATGTGAGAGAATGCAGAGGGCTTTTGTCCATTCCACATGCTGATTCCCCTGATTTTCCCTGTTAATGGACACTCTAGGTTCTGCCACACTGTGAAGCACAGAGTGACCTTATTCCAGTACAGGCCTAGCCCCTCCCACCATGGTGTAACCCTCTGAGACACGGTGAAACCCTCCCAGTAACATCCTCTGTTATACTTACCAAGTTTGCAGACAATACCAAGCTGGGAGGGGTTGCAAGTGCTTTAGAGGTTAGACCAGGGAGGGAGAGCTCAATGGTTTGAGCATCGGCCTGCTAAAACCAAGGCTGTGAGTTCAATCCTTGAGGGGGCCATTTAGGGATTTGGGGGAAAAATCTGTCTGGGGATTTGTCCTGCTTTGAGCAGGGGATTGGACTAGATACTCCAACCCTGATATTCTATGATTAAAATTCAAAATGATCTGGAGAAAAGGCCTGAAGTAAATAGGATGAAATTCAATTAGGACAAATGCAAAGTGCTTCATTTAGGAAGGAACAATCAGGTGCACATGTACAAAATGGGAAATTCCTGCCCAGGAAAGAGCACTGCGGAAAGGGAGCTGGGGGCCATAGTGGATCACAAGCTAAGTATAAGTCAACAGTGCAAAAGGCAAACATCATTCTGGGATGTATTTGAGGGAGTACTGTAAGCAAGACACAAGCAGTAATTCTTCCACTCCACCCTGTGTGGATTAGGCCATAACTGGAGTACTGTGTCCATTTGTGGGTGCCACATATGAGGAAAGATGTGGACAAATTGGAGAAAGTTCAGAGAAGAGCAACAAAAATGATTAAAGGTCTAGAAAACATGACCTATGAGGAAGATTGAAAAATTGGGTTAGTTTAGTCTGGAGTAGAGAGGTCATGATAATAGTTTTCAAGTACATAAAAGGTTGTTACAGGGATGTGGAAGAAAAAATTGTTCTTAACCTCTGAGGATAGGACAAGAAGTAATGGCCTTAAATTGCAGCAAGGGCAATTTAGGATGGAGATTAGGAAAACACTTCCTAACTGTCAGAGTGGTTAAACTCCAGAACAAATAGCGTAGGGAAGTTGTGGAATCTCCATCATTGGGGATTTTTAAGAGGAGGCTGGACAAACACCTCTCAGGGATGGTCTAGATAATACTGAGTCCTGCCTTGAGTGCAGGGGACTGGACTAGATGACCTTCCAAAGTCACTTCCAGTTCTATGATTCTATGAACCAAAGGCCAGTGAAGAGCAAAATCAAAGGAGTCACTCTGGGGATTCTCCCTGTCACTGTCCCCAAGGTATCAGGTTAACTAAGTTGTTTGATGCTTTAGCCTTTGTAGCCTTTGTAGAGTCTCTCCTGGGAGTGCCCCCTTCATGGGCTGGGCCTAGTTTTAGCTTTTGACAAGCGTGACCCCGGGGGCTCTGAGACTGGGCCTTCTTGCCTCAGCACATCTTGTTTCTTTCTGTGGCTCCCCAGTGAGTCCCAATGAGTAGATACTCCTCATACAGACTGTGGACATAAGAACATAAGAGCTGCCCACTGCATCAGACCAATGGTCCGTCTAGCTCAGTGGCCAATGCCAGGTGCTTCAGAGGGAATGACCAGAACAGGGAATCCTCAAATGATCCACCCCATCACCCATTCCCAGCTTCTGGCAAACAGAGGCTAGAGACACCATCCCTGCCCAGCCTGCCTGTGACACTGGCAGATGAGGTGTTAGCTCTTGCAAAAGCCCCCATGTCTTCATTGAACAGGGACAAACGCATCGCTGGAATCAGTCTGACTCACCTGTGTTAGTATTAGGTATTAGGATTATAAGAATGCGCTTACACTTTATTGAATGCTTGTGAGTTGCTGCCTGGGTTAATATCTGACTAGTTGCATTGTGAGCCTCCGTGGCTCTGTAAATCACCAGACAGGAGAGAGACTTTACCTAGATGACGTGCTGATTGACAGCTGAATGCATTACACCCTGCCTGGCAGGAAAGGTTCATCAACACCAGATACACTATTATGCGATGTGAAAGACGACAAAAGACTGTTGTTGTGCTCTTCACTTCCCATTAGCTGACTTTGCAGCTCAGAGCACATGGCAGGAAGGGGATAAAAAGCCCCATACAGAAGGAACTGATTATCTGTATGCTGCTTGGACTCTGGGGGGCAAAGTTCCTAGGCATAAGCACGAGATCCCCAGCTGATTAGCCGGGGTTAGTCCTAAAGAATATGCAGAGCTTGCTTATTATAGAAGCTTCTATTACCTTTTGAAATTTAAGACTGTAACTCATCTGCATCTATAGGATTACCTGCTTTAACTTTGTAAACAACTCTCCTTTCCTTTTAAATAAGTCTTAATACAGGTTATTACAGGACTGGCTACAAGTATTGTCTTTGTTGTGAGATCTAAGATTCAATTGACCTCAGTAAGTGACTGGTCCTTTGGCATGAGGTCAGACTTGACTAAGCCCTGGCTGGGATGATTTAGTTGAGGATTGGTCCTGCTTTGAGCAGGTGGTTGGACTAGATACCTCCTGAGGTTCCTTCCAGCCCTGAGATTCTATGACTGGCAGTAACCTGAACATGGCTGTGATTCGTGGGGTAAGGCAGTGGTTCTCAACTAGGGGTCCTGGGCCCCCTGGGGGCCTCTAGCAGGTTTCAGGGCAGGGGCCAAGCAAGGGCAGCATTAGACTCACTGAGGCCCAGGGCAGAAAGCTCCAGTCCCAGCGCATGAGGCTGAAGTCCAGGGCCCTGAGCCCCACCACCCGGGGCTGAAGCCAAAGCCTGAGCAATGTAAATTTGTGGGGCCCCTGTGGCATGGTGCCCCGAGAGAGGAAGAAAGTGCCCTGAGGACGCAGCCAGAGGGCTGAGCCCTGACACACGACTGGCTCAGAGGGTCTCTGCAGTCAGGAAGGGCTCGCAGCGAGGAAGCCTGGTAACTGATGGGTGGAGGGTGAAGAGGTTTGGGGCATGTTGGGGAAGAAGCATCTGGGACTGGATAACCTGGGGCTGGGCAGTCTCCATAGGGGACACTTGCTCCTCCTGTGCCCTTTCCACATCCTCTTGCGGCGAGAATGACCACCCTGTCCCCACCCCCAGTGGCAGCCGTGTCTCAGGGCTCTCCCCAGTTGCACCCACTAACTCTCCTCCCATTTGGGGTATAGCTCGGGGCAACAAATTCCCACCAAGATGAACCCAGCTGGCTGCTGCCTGTTCTGGTGCCACAGGGACCTCTGGTGGGTGAAAGGCAGAACTGTAGCACTTCTCAGGCAGAACGTATCTTCTTCAAGCCAAAAAAAAAGAAATTCTGCGCTGGACGTGAATTCTGTGCATACGCAGCGGTGCAGAATTCCCACATGAGTAACTCACACTTGGCACAAACACAACCTGCTCCCTCCCATCTCTTCTCCCTATGTGTCGAGTCCCAGAGCTGCTGCTGTCATTAATGCACACAGGCTTTCACTCCCGTTAGTGCTGGCAAGACCCAATCCAGCGACAGGACTGAACCCTTATTTTCCTATCACATGGGACAGTCTCAGCTGAGGGGGAGGTGAGATGGGGAGGGGGTACAACGGGGAAAGTTGTTGTACCCATGTTGGTCCCAGGATAGCAAAGAGGTATTTTTAATTGGTTCTAAAACAATTACATCACCCACCTTGTCTCTCCAAGAGATCTGAAAGTGGCAGGAAGAGACAAACAGGAAGACAGAGCTCAGGACTCTAAACCAAACATTTCAAACCCCTGGAAGAAACTACATTTCCCTTCTGCCCCTGGGTATGTTTGTATCCTCTATGAGGGACCACCCCATTCCCCTCACAGCAGCAACGGGAGACTGCAGCCAGCCCCAGATGGTCTTTCCCAATCCTGGGATGTTTGTTGTGACAAAGTTTGTGTGTGGTGGGTGCACGGGCTGGGGACACCTGGACTGATCTGCAGATTGGGAAGTCAGGGCAACTCTAGCACAACTTGGGGGATATGGGAGCAGTTCTGGAGCTGGGCCTCTGTCCTCTCTAGCTCCCATGGCAGATGGCTCTGGCAGCATCAAGTGGGTCCATCGCTGCAGGGGAAGGTTGGGGTCGTGTCTGAGATCAGGGTGAGAATTGGAGTGGGGGGTCTATGCCCAAGAATGGGGGTAGAATTCACCTCCCAACCCCTCTGCAGAGCTCAGCAACTAGGGCTTTATCCAGTGAAGTGAATTTCACTCTGGGTGACTTTGAGCCAGCCACTGAAAGATCCTTGTGCCTTCAGTTCCACACTGGCCACAGGAGTTTACTAGTTCTCCCTCCCCAGACTGCCGGGGGCAGCCAGGGATAATTAGTGGGTTATGGGAATTAGAAGATGAAAATTCACTAAGAACAATGATATTTGTGTGTTTATTATTAAATCCCCAGACACCCACCAATCCCCGTCCTCCTTCTGATGAGCTATAAATATCTAAGGGACTCAGCTACTGATCCTGCAGTCAGTTCCTGCCCTTTCCCACTTTCTAAAGCAGCACTTTTAAGAACAGGGCAGGGAAACATGTAAATATTTTGAACCAAATTCCAGGAGCTGCTGAACATGGAGAAGTTAAAATGAAACCAAGGTTCCGTCTCTCCGAGGACCTGGCCCCTAGTGCAAAATAAGACACTCCCCAGGAATCTGAAATGGCCACTTCATAACTGATAATCTTATTAATCTGTTCACTTCTGGGAATTACCACTAAGAGAAACAACCCAGTGACGGTGCTATCCTGAGGAAAAGGTCTCATGTGTCTTTAGATCATACCGATTTGTAATCTGGAACGATATACACTAAAATGCCTAATTCGTAGCCCTACGGCAATTGCCTGGTGTCACTACAGGGCAGAATTAAGGTTGGTGCCTTACTTGTGAATTTCCATCCCCTAGCATATTGCAATTGCTGCTAAGTGGGTTTGACAGAATTGATTGTGTCTATTTCTTTCTTTTAATTTCAATAGATAGTGATATTTATTTTTAAGCCCTTTTTTCAATGTTTACAATTTCAATGTTCAGAGCTGTGGGAAGTTATGGGGGTCGTCAGACAATTATTTAATAACAGTAACTGCTGAGAGTCCAAAAGCCAAATCATATAACTGTTCAAAGAGAAATTGTCAATGTCACACCCAAAATATACAGTGTAAATATCCTTAAATCAAACTCCACTTTCTCCAGAAGCATTTCTGTATATTACCTATATAAATATTTTTCATCTGTGTGTGTGTACAGTGAAATTAACATTTACTGCAATTTATTCATAAAAATCCAATCCTGTCAAGCATAATTTTAAGTAATGAAGTACTTGAATTCTTTCACTTCCTAGACTGGAACGTTTCACTTCAGGATAATTACATCCTCCTTGTGATGTATTTTACTCTCAGTACTGTAACCCCCTCGTGATGTAGCTCCTGTCTAGGAGCTCTGCTGAAGCCAGTGGCATTATGATCAGGTGACACTGACATGAGCAGAGACACATGGGGGAGGATGAGGTAACATGGAGGCTACCAGAGTTGAACGTGGCCATAAGAGCACACGCTCTCTCAGCCTCTCCTCTCTCCCACCTCCCAGCGTCAGTAATTCTGAATCGTTCCCTGAAATCTAAATAGCCCCAGTATGAGAGACAGTGATTAACGCAGGTACCTTAGGGGCTGCAGCGCCAACCCCCTGCCTGAATGAGGAGGGTGAAGAATTGCAGTAGAAATGGGTTAGGTTGGGAGAGGGCACAGCTGGTGGTCTGGGTCTGGGAGCTGAGTTGACCAAGAGGCCAGAACTCATGAGGGGGGTGGGTTGGGAGAAGAAGTCAACAGGACTGCGTAGAGGCATTTCAGTGTATTTTCTTCATTAACCATTCTGCCATGTAGACTCAGACTTTAAAGGTCAGAAGGGACCATTATGATCATCTAGTCTGACCTCCTGCACAAAGCAGGCCATAGAATCCTACCCATCCACTTCTATAACAAACCCCTAACCTACGTCTGAGTTACTGAAGTCTTCAAATTGTGGTTTGAAGCCCTCAAGCTGCAGAGAATCCTCCAGCAAGTGACCCATTTGGGCTTTGGCTACACTTGCAAATTTGCAGCGCTGCAGCAGGGTGTGAAAAAACACCCTCCAGCGCTGCAAATTGCGGCGCTGCAAAGCGCCAGTGTGATCAGAGCCCCAGCGCTGTACGTTAATCCCCACAGGGAGGTGGAGTACGGCAGCGCTTTGAAGTGCTAAGTGTAGCCAAAGCCTTGGAAACTTTTCATTCACATCTAAACACCTTGGAGCTAAGCTGGGTTGATGCATTTCCACTTACAGCGGTACAATTGTAATTAGGTGCTTAATCAGATGCTCATGCAGCACAAAGCAGTCAATAATGGGTGTGCTTTCATTCATTAACTGGACTGTGTGCTGTGCATCGCTTTGAAAAAAAGATGCTGTGAGGGAGTGTCAAAATTTTAGGCATTAAGAAATGGTAAGTAGGTGTCAGTTCATTTCTCATGCGTTTCTCTCCTAATTTTAATGTCAGTTTTGAATCAGTATTAATACCATGTTGTTTTAACAGAAGTAGGGTCCATTTGTATAATTGTTTGCAAGATTTCATTGGATATTGTGACCCAGCCGTCTTCACCTTTTATTTTCAGATTCCTAAATACAACCCAGCACACCTCTCCTGACAGACTGCAGGCCCTGGCCGGTGATTTGTCAATTGGAAGTGACAGAGGAGGAGAAAGACCTGGGTGTATTGGTTGATCACAGGATAATTATGAGCTGCCAATGTGATGCAGCCGTGAAATAGGTTAATGCAGTCCTAGGATACATCAGGTGAGGTATTTCCAGCAGACACATGAAAGGGCTAGTACTGTTATACAAGGCACCGATGAGACCTCATCTGAAATAGACCTCTACCTTCTGGCCTTAAAGTCTGTGAGTCTATCAACTGTGCCTTGCATTGCACAGACACTGATGGAGCTCAGGGCCCCATCGTGCTGCACATGGCAAAGACCCTGATTGAGATCAGCACCCCCATTCTGCTGGGCTCTGCACAGACAGAGAGGGACAGTCCTCGCTCCAAAGAGATCACAGTCCAAGTAGACAACAGGGAGGAGGAAAACAGAGAGGGGCTGTGACTTCCCCCAGGTCACCAAGCAGGTCAGGGACAGAGCCAGGAACAGACCCCGGTAACGCCAGAGTCCCGTCACCCGCAGCTTGGAAAGGTCCCCAGACCCCATTGTATTAGGCTGCAGGAAGAGGTGGTTTGTCCATGGATGAACAGGCTGTCTTGGCAGGGCAGCTCAGCTGCGGTCCCTGCACACAGCTGGGGGTGTCCCCTGGGTCAGGAGAAGTCAGTGTCCAGCCCTGTGGGGCTGTGCTCCTGGCTCATACCTCCAGCACTCACTGCTGCCCCTCCCTTACCAGCTGAACTGGTCAGCCAGCCCCAGGACTCAGGGAGGTCACTGCTCCCCGTCCCCCATCTCCTGCAAGCCTTCAAACAGGGACATGGTGCACCAGTGCCAATCAGAGTGCACTAGTGTAAATTCTGTCTGTACTAAGGGTTTGCACAAGTGCCTAAAACACCAGGGTGGCAGAGACCTTCAGTGCCCAAAACAGCAGTACGGTGGCACTAGAACTGGAATCTAGTTCTAGCTCGGTCACAGACAGCCTGGGTGACCTTGGCCACGTCAATGTTTCTCCTCCCAACTTTAGTCTCTTTACCCAGCTGCCACTCACTGGGGTCTCCTCTCTCTCTCCAGAGCTGCTCACCACTACAGTCTGTGTGGGTGTCCCCAGAGCTAAGGCAGGTCAGCTCTGGAATAGTCTTACAAGGGGGGCTGGGGAGTCTCTTTCCCTGGAAGTTTTTAAGAACAAGTAGGACAAAGCTCTGTCAGAGACAATCTACATATACTTGGTCCTGCCTTGGCAGAGAGAGCTGGACATGACAACATCTTGAGGTCCTGTCTAGCCCTACATGTCTATGATGTTATGCAATATAGATACATAAAAAAACAAGATGAAACCAAATAAAAACATGGTGTCAGGCCATTCAAAAAACAACAACAAAAAACTACACTGCACAGCATAAAATGACACAATACTAAGGAGAAGAAAGCAACGCAAAGCAAACTGACACACCTTAGGATAAAAGTACACAATGCAAAAGAGCTCAACTCAATCCAACACAACAAAGACACCAAACAAGGTGAGGCAAAACAATGCACCATAAAACTATGCAACACGACATGGGGCAATCCCAGTTCCAAATGGCACCATGCAAAACAGCTCAGCGTAGAACAGGACACAGCACAAAAGAGAATTATTTCAATGTAGGCCTGGAAGGGATCTTGAGAGGTCGTCTACTCCAGCCCCCTGTGCTGAGGCAGAACCAAGTGTTAGGATATAGATATTCAGGCCTGTCTGCAAAGGCCTGTACTTTAAGAATGTAGGTGTATTCTCATCACTTAGCTAGTTATAGAGGTATAAAAGAAGGAATCAAAGATCACTGTCTGTGGAATGGCCTTCTCTTACTGCGACAGGCTAAGGCCTTCAGCCAGTACAGTGGTGCGACGTGATCTGGGTCGGGGTCAGTGCAGTGCCAGACCCAACGGGGACACAGATCTCAGTCGAGGTCTCTGAAGTGCCCAGCACAATGGAGGCAGCGGTTTGGGTCGCAGTCGTTCGCTGCCTGGCACAAGGGGGGCTGTGATCTCGGTCCAGGTCTCAGTTTTACCTGGCACAACAGTGGGGTCTGATCTCACCTGGGGTCTCTTCAGCGCCTGGCAGAACAGGGCCCAGATCTCTGTTGGGGTCTCTGCAGCACCTGGCAGAACAGGGCCACGCTCAGTACGATAAGAGCCCTGATCTCAGTCACACACCTGGAGAGAAAAGCGGGAAGATTTTTGAGCATTAGATATCAGTATTTCAGAACTGAGGAGAAAATGGGGCACAAACTAAATATTTGCCAATATAAGAGAGAAGCACCAACATCTGGGAGATTTTGTGTCACCATTTAACAGTTGAAGAGAAAAGATGGGAAATTTGAGGGGATTATACAAGGATATTGAATCAACAACAGAATGGGACGGATTCTTCTTGCCCCACACTCACAGGGCCGGCAGGGAGCCCTGGGTGATGTCTTTTCACAGGGGAAAGGAGTGGGGCTGGAGTGAGAAAGTCACTATCAGTGGGTAGGGCCTGGCAGTGGGGTCTGGGAATGTGACTAGCAAGTGGTGGGGGGGTGCAGTGTATATTGGAAAAGGGGTAAAAGAAATGCAAACAAAACATGGTACTTAATTAAAATCCTGTTAGGGCTCCAAAAGGAGCCATAGTAGATTGTGCTTCTTTTTCAGATCTTTTGAGCAGTGTTTTGGAGCAGAAGATGAAAGTGAACAGTAATAAGAACCCTGGTGGAAGTGAAATGTGTCCCTTTTGAAACAGTCTCTGAGCTGCTGATAGCTTTGAATCCAGAGGCCAGCCAAGAAAGACTCTGTGTGGATGCAATACCCAGCTGATGGGGGAAGGAGGAAACTGCCATTTGCAGCACAAAGAACCTGAGAATAATGAATGCATCTGGTCAGCAAACAAGCTACTAGAAGACTCAGATTATGGCCCTCCAGAAAAGGGAGGTGAAAAAACAAGTCAAGCCTGAAAATAAGGGGGACAGGTTAACCCTAAGGAGCGTGTGTGTGTACAGAGCAGAAATCTGAAGCTGTGGGAAACTGAGGCACGCCACCTCATAAATTTCATAAATGGTCAATGAGTGGGGTAATTCACTAGCCTGACTATAGAACAAAATAAGGACAGCCTGAAGGTAATTCTTCTGTTCTTCCTGCAATTAGCAAGGACATTTGTAAAAGGAATTGGTATTATTATTAAGAAATAATCTGATCCCACCAGGGGGGTGGAAATTGTTTCTTTCGTTTTTCAGACACTCTACAACCATGCTGGTGCCAGCGGAAGAATAACCCAGAATACAATGGATCTATGTTTTGTGATGTTTGTCTGTGGTGTTGGTCTTGCTGCTAGCATGAGGTGGGTGGGGGATGGCTTCAAAAGGCTGACCTGGGGGGAGAGGAAGAGGTGTGTGGGAATGCAAAATGCTCAACTGGGAGGCCAGCACCTGGGTAATGGCTACTATGGTGCCTGGAAATAGAACGGCAACTAAGGTGGGCCCTACAAGCCCTATGGGAATAAGGAGAAGGGGAGGAGCTCACTGGGAATCAATGCAGGGGCGATGAAAAATGGTGCACATCAAAGGAAATGTTTGGCTGTGCCCCTCTCCTATGACTATGCAGGAGCAGGATCAATGCCCTATGGCAAGGGGTGGACAATTGGGTGTACTGTGTAGGAGGGGTTTTGCTGGAAATGTACATATTTCTGGGGGCACAATTACACCAGCCCCAACCAAACTACACACATACACATGCTGCTATCTGGACTTTGGTGCACAAATGGATCTATAAATCTTATTGCTGTGAATAATTGCCTATTTAGCCTTTGAGCTTTTTGTGGCAAGGCCTCTCTGTCCCTGTGGCCATGTCCACACTGCAGTCAGACACTGGCGGCTGGCCCGTGCCCGCTGACTTGGGCTCACACAGCTCAGGCTGTGGGGCTGTTTAATTGTGGTGTCCATGTTCCAGCTGGGGCTGCAGCCCAAGGTCTGGCACCCTCCTACCTCGCAGGGTCCTACAGCCTGGCCCCAGCCCGAGCCCAGACATCTACGCTGCAATTAAACAGCCCCTTCGCCTGGGCCCGTGAGCCTGAGTCACCTGGCATGGGCCAGCTGGGGGTTTTAGTGGCAGGGTAGAGATACCCTTGGTGTCTGTTCAGCACCTGTCACAATGGGGACCCTGATCCTGGTCAGTGTCTGTGCAGAGCCCTGCACAACAGGGGCCTGACCTCAGTCGGGGACTCTGCAACTCCCAGCATTACAGGATCCCGGATTTTGTTTAGGGCCCCTGCAGCATCTGGCAAAACGTGGGGCCAGGATCTCTGTCAGGGTCTGTGCAGTGCCCAGTACAGTGGTGGGGCGTGATCTGGGTCAGGGTCAGTGCAGTGCCAGACCCAACGGGGACACAGATCTCAGTCGAGGTCTCTGAAGTGCCCAGCACAATGGAGGCAGTGGTTTGGGTCACAGTCATGCGCTGCCTGGCACAAGGGGGGCCGTGATCTCGGTCCAGGTCTCAGTTTTACCTGGCACAACAGTGGGGTCTGATCTCACCTGGGGTCTCTTCAGCGCCTTGCAGAACAGGGCCCAGATCTCAGTTGGGGTCTCTGCAGCACCTGGCAGAACAGGGCCACGCTCAGTACGATAAGAGCCCTGATCTCAGTCACAAACCTGGAGAGAAAAGCGGGAAGATTTTTGAGCATTAGATATCAGTATTTCAGAACTGAGGAGAAAATGGGGCATAAACTAAATATTTGCTAATGTGAGAAAGAAGCACCAACATTTGGGAGATTTTACGTCAGCATTTAACAGTTCAAGAGAAAGGAGGGGAAATTGGAGGGGATTATACAGGGATATTCAATCAACAACAGAATGAGATGGATTCTTCTTGCCTCACACTCACAGGGCCAGCAGGTGCTGGGGAGTAGCTGGACTGGGAAACCTGGGGCTGGGCCGTCTCCATGGGGGACACTTGCTCCTCCCTCCCCTTCCTGGCCCTTCCCAGGCCCCGTTGCCAGCAGAGAGTGGCCCCCCCAGCCCAGCCCAGAGGTGTCCCTGTCTCAGGGCCCCCCAGCCTCTGCCCATTCACCCTCTGCCCAGCTCAGGAATCCCTCGGGGGAACCATTTCCCACCCGCACAAGGACAAATCCCTGCAGGTGGAAATGGGGGAAACCCCCCAAACCTGAGACCTGAACTGGCCACTGGCGAAGGGAGAGAAAATGGGGCACAATCGGGGAACAGGAACTTCTCAGGGGTTGGGAGGGGGTCACCCTGGGCGCTGCTCGTGGCTCTCTAGGGAGAAAGGGGCAGGACGGGGAGGAGGGGTCCCCACGGGAGGGCAGCGGTAAATCCGAGGATCTCAGCCCCCTTTCTCTCCCCGCTCTTCGGGGTCACCTGCCCCGGCCATGTCCGGGCTGCACAGACATTTCCCGCCCGCCCCTCCCACAGCCCGGTCTCCCAGCCCCACGCAGGGACCCCAGTGGGGCGGGCCCCTCCCGGCACCCCGCGGGCCCCAGGGCAGAGCCTGGCCGGGCCGGGGGCGCTGGGCTCCTGCGGGGGCAGCAGCTCCGAGCCCCCAGCGGGCGCTGCCCCCCCCCGGGAGCAGATCCCGGCGCTGCGAGATGCCGGGTCCCCCCCGGGCCCGGGGGCAGAGTCACCGCCCGGCCCCGCCCCGCCCCCGGGGCTCGCTCCGGGACCTGGAGGCTGCAGCTCCGCAGCGGGGCGGGCACGAGGGGGTTAATGAAGGGCTCTCCCGCCGCGATCTGCGCATGCCCAGAGCCCCACCGGCACCAACCCTTCTCCGGCCCGGGAGAGGCTCCAACGGCCCCGCGCGAGCCAGGCAGAGCCGCAGCGGCCAACGCTCCTTCGCAGCCCGGTTCCGGCTCCTCTGCCGACGTCACTTCCGCTCCGGGGAGAGTCAGGAACTACATCTCCCAGCCTGCCCCGGGGCCGCTTCCGCCTTCCGCAGCTCAGGTAAAGCGCCCCCCCAGCTGCCAGTCACCCGCCCGCCCTGCTGCTGCCCCCCTGCCCAGCGCCCCCCCCGCTGCCAGTCACCCCCCCGCCCTGCTGCTGCCCCACCTGCCCAGCGCACCCCAGCTGCCAGTCACCCGCCCCTGCTGCTGCTGCCCCGCCCAGCGCCCCCGCTGCTGCCCCCGCCCAGCGCCCCCTGCTGCCAGTCACCCCCCCTGCTGCCCCCTGCCCAGCGCCCCCTGCTGCCAGTCACCCCCGCCCTGCTGCTGCCCCCTGCCCAGCGCCCCCTGCTGCCAGTCACCCCGCCCAGCGCCCCCAGCTGCCAGTCACCCCCGCCCCTGCTGCTGCCCCTGCCCAGCGCCCCCTGCTGCCAGTCACCCCCGCCCAGCGCCCCCAGCTGCCAGTCACCCCCGCCCTGCTGCTGCCCCACCTGCCCAGCGCCCCCAGCTGCCAGTCACCCCCGCCCTGCTGCTGCCCCCTGCCCAGCGCCCCCAGCTGCCAGTCACCCGCCCGCCCTGCTGCTGCCCCCTGCCCAGCGCCCCCAGCTGCCAGTCACCCGCCCAGCGCCCCTGCTGCTGCCCCCTGCCCAGCGCCCCAGCTGCCAGTCACCCACCCCCTGCTGCTGCTGGTGCCCCCACTGCCCAGCGCCCCCAGCTGCCAGTCACCGCCCCTGCTGCTGCTGCCCCCTGCCCAGCGCCCCCAGCTGCCAGTCACCCGCCCCTGCTGCTGCCCCCTGCCCAGCGCCCCCCTGCTGCTGCTGCCCCTGCCCAGCGCCCCCCCGCCAGTCACCACCCCCCCTGCTGCTGCTGAGCCCAGCGCCCCAGCTGCCAGTCATCCCCTCCCTGCTGCTGCTGCCCCCCTGCCCAGCGCCCCCAGCTGCCAGTCACCCCCGCCCTGCTGCTGCTGCCCCGCCCAGCGCCCCAGCTGCCAGTCACCCGCCCCTGCTGCTGCTGCCCCTGCCCAGCGCCCCCGCTGCCAGTCACCTACCACCTGCTGCTGCTGCCCCACCTGCCCAGCGCCCCCCCAGCTGCCAGTCACCTGCCCGCCCTGCTGCTGCCTCCTTCCCACTGCCAGGGAGTTTTCCTGCTCCATACTCCCCTCACGTAGCCTCTTAAAGCACCTCCCCAAAGGGCTCCCTGCTGCCCCTGTGAATGGTGGGGGGGGTGGGGGGGAATTATTACTGTCTGTTTATGGAACTTCCATATACAATCCCGTCACACTGTCCAACTACCGTCACTTACTTGGTATAAAATCTCTTCAGAACCGGGTGCTTTTCTCTCATTATCAAATATTTCTTTTTAGACCTATTTCTTCCCCAGTTCTCAAGGATAGATTTAAAATATCCCGGGTGCGGTGCTTTAGTAGCCATGGTGGTCCCTGGATATTCGAGGCTGCCCCCGTGATTTATATACAAACGTTCCGTGTTATTCTCCATCCCATTCCTTGTGAATCTGAACACGTTCGCTTTTCTGCTGGCTGCTGTGCAGTGAGTGGAGCTTTGCATTGATCTGGCTACAGCAGTGCTTCCCAACCTTTTTGTGGCCAGTAGCACATTCATGTTTTCAGAAGAGTGTGGTGGGCGCCAACCATTTTTCAAGGCTTATTTTCTGTTTGTACATTAAATATACAAAAAAAGTCATTTAATATTACATAATATATGAATCCATAAGATAAAAACGGTAATTTTACATGTAAAAGGTATTAACTAAATTATTCGGCAATTACTCTTTCACCTTCCCATGTCAATTTGCTCTTTTTTATCTACAAAATATTTTACAAAATAAATATAAACAATTTTCATCTTCTTTATTTTTAAAAAAGTAAAATATTGCTGAACTGCTGGTCCAAATATATTTATTATCCTTCCTTTAACATAGACTGAAGCCTCTGGGCAGCCCCAGAGTTCTCTGTTCCCGGCCGGGGCTGGGCTGCAGCTTCTCTCCAGCTTCAAAGCCGCAGCCCCGTGCCTGCCAGGACAGAGAACGCCGGCGCCTGCAGCTCCGGAGAAGCCGGAGAAAAGCTGCAGCCCTGCGCCTGCCAGGGACAGAGAGCACCGGCGCCTGCAGCCCCAGAGAAGCTGGAGAAAAGCTGCAGCCCCGCGCCTGCCAGGGACAGAGAGCACCGGCGCCCGCAGGCTGCAGCCCCGGAGAAGCTGGAGAGAAGCTGCAGCCCCGCGCCTGCCAGGGACAGAGAGCACCGGCGCCCGCAGGCTGCAGCCCCGGAGAAGCTGGAGAAAAGCTGCAGCCCCGTGCCTGCCAGGGACAGAGAGTACCGGCGCCCGCAGCCTGCAGCCCCGGAGAAGCTGGAGAAAAGCTGCAGCCCCACGCCTGCCAGGGACAGAGAGCACCGGCGCCTGCAGCCTGAGTTCTCTGTCCCCATCAGGCGCAGGGCCACAGCTTCTCTCCCCTGCTGGGCAGTAGGTGGGCGCACATAAATGCCCCGGCGGGCGCCATGGCGCTCGTGGGCACCCTGTTGGGAGCCACTGGTCTACAGCCACGTGCAAATCCCTTTCTTTAGTTGTGTAGCCGATATGTTCTGCTGACGCTGCTAGGTGTAATGCATGTTCAGTAGGGGGTTCTCCCCTACTAATGCTGCAGTGTCCTTCTCTAGGTTAGTATATTAATGATCTCATTTTGGTGTCACGTGTGTCAGTTCGTTGCCATGGCACTCGTGTGCTCAGACATCTGAGGATGCTCTGCAGAAAAGCTCCTTGAGTGGGGTGATCCACAGGGAGCAGCTCAAACCTCCAAAGTGCCTGGCCAGGGGCAGGACATTGGCACAGCAAGGGAGGGGTGTGGCAGTGACATCTCAAAGGCCTTTGGCAGGACCTCAGACTATTGGTCCAAGGTGGTGGGGAGGTGGTGACCTCACAGAGAGATGCTGACATCAGCCAGGCAGGATGGGGCGAGGGGCCAGGGAAACCTCAGAGACCCCTGTGGCTTTGCTGCAGCAAGTCTCCTTCTCCAGGTCTCTCTTTGAGGACTGAGAGAGTGTTCGGGTTCACGGACGTGAGCACCAGGAGGAACCTCTTTCGAGTTTTCTCCTTCTAGGGAGCCCTGTGAGGGCTGATTTAAGGGGCGGGGGGAGCTGGAAGGCTCCCTGGATAAAGGAAGGGGGCGGAAGTGGGGGACGGGCAGGTGACTGGCAACTGAGGGCTGGGGGAAACTGTGTTGGTAGTTTGGGGGCAGTGGTGGGATTGGGAAATGGGGTCTGGACAGTCTCCATGGGGGACACGTGCTCTTCCATCCCCACCTTGGCAGAGAACGGGCACCTCCTCCCACCCCCACTCCAGGGCAGCCATGTGCTGGGGAATGACTCAGGGCAACAATTTCCCACCTAAATGAGGACAAATCACTGCAGATAAAATGGGTGGGAAAAACTGCCCCATTGGAGAGATTTTGAATTGACACTTGAGAAATACAGAGAGACCAGGGGGAAAAGCTGGAGAGACTTTGTATGTGGGAGGACGGGGCACAAACAGGGCCGGATTCAGTGAACTCACCTCCCCCCCACACGGGAATTTCCTGGCTGCACAAACCAATTCATATTTCCCGCCCCAATGACCTTCCCCCCCTGCGCCCCCCAGCTCAACTCCAGTGCCCCCAGCCCGGATCTTCCCTTTACGACCCCAGCCTCGCCCCCACCTGCCTGACTCCCCACCATCAATTCCCTGCTCAGCCCCCGCCCCCTGTTGCTCCCTCGCCCCGTCCCAGCCCCGCCGCCAGCGGAACGTTCCGGCCGATGAGGGCAGGGGGGAAGGGCAGCGGCTTCAGCAGCTGTTACTGAGCATGCGCAGTGCCCGGGAGTAGCACAGCGCTATTGAGAGCAATTTAATGCACCGCCCCCGCCCGACACCCCCAGGGCCCCGGCCCCCCTCATCCTGCTGCGGCTCCGCTGGGGCCGAGGCGGCTCCGAGGCTTCTCCCGGGTTCCCCGGGGCAGAGTCACGTGCCCGCCCCCCCCCGGGCGGGGCTGGGGCGGGCAGAGCCCGGGGGGCGGGGCCCAGCTGGAGAAACCCCGCCCCGGCCGGGGAGCAGCAGCGGCTGAGCCCGGGCCCGGCTCACGCGGAGGCGGCAGCAGCAGCTTTGTTCTCCCGCCCCCAGCGGGGCTCGCACGGAGCATGCGCAGTAACAGCTGCTGGAACCCTCCCTTCCCTGGGCTGCGAAGAGGGCGGACGCGGCCCCGGGGCAGGCTGGGAGATGTAGTTCCTGATGCTCCCTGGACAGGAAGTGACGTTAATGGAGAGACCAAACCGATCTGCAAACGCGCGCGAGCCGCTGCGGCTCTGCCTGGCTCGCGCGGGGCCGTTGGGGCCTCTCCCGGGCCGGAGAAGGGTTGGTGCCGGTGGGGCTCTGGGCATGCGCAGATCGCGGCGGGAGAGCCCTTCATTAACCCCCCCGTGCCCGGCCTGGGCTCCGCCCGCCCCGCTGCGGAGCTGCAGCCTCCAGGCCCCGGAGCGAGCCCCGGGGGCGGGGCCGGGCGGTGACTCTGCCCCAGTGCCCGGGGGGGACCCGGCATCTCGCAGCGCCGGGAACTGCTCCCTGGGGCAGCGCCCGCGGGGGCTCGGAGCTGCTGCCCCGCAGGAGCCCAGCGCCCCGGGCCCGGCCAGGCTCTGCCCTGGGGCCCCGCGGGGTGCCGGGGAGGGCCCGGCCCCACTGGGGTCCCTGCGTGGGGCCGGGCGGGGTGAGACCGGGCGGGAGCAGGTGACCCCGAGGAGCAGGGAGAGAAAGGGGGCTGAGATCCTCGGATTTACCGCTGCCCCCTCCCGTGGGGACCCCCCTCCTCCCCCGTCCTGCCCCCTTTCTCCCTAGAGAGCCACGAGCCGCGCCCAGGGTGACCCCCTCCCCAACCCCTGAGAAGTTCCCTGTTCCCCGATTGTGCCCCATTTTCTCTCCCTTCGCCAGTGGCCAGTTCAGGTCTCAGGTTTGGGGGTTTCCCCCATTTCCACCTGCAGGGATTTGTCCTTGTGCGGGTGGGAAATGGTTCCCCCGAGGGATTTCTGAGCTGGGCAGAGGGTGAATGGGCAGAGGCTGGGGGGCCCTGAGACAGGGACACCTCTGGGCTGGGCTGGGGGAGCCACTCTCTGCTGGCAACGGGGCCAGGGAAGGGCCAGGAAGGGGAGGGAGGAGCAAGTGTCCCCCGTGGAGACGGCCCAGCCCCAGGTTTCCCAGTCCCAGCTACTCCCCAGCACCTGCTGGCCCTGTGAGTGTGAGGCAAGAAGAATCCATCTCATTCTGTTGTTGATTGAATATCCCTGTATAATCCCCTCCAATTTCCCCTCCTTTCTCTTGAACTGTTAAATGCTGACGTAAAATCTCCCAGATGTTGGTGCTTCTGTCTCACATTAGCAAATATTTAGTTTGTGCCCCATTTTCTCCTCAGTTCTGAAATACTGATATCGAATTCTCAAAAATCTTCCCGCTTTTCTCTCCAGGTGTGTGACTGAGATCAGGGCTCTTATCGTACTGAGCGTGGCCCTGTTCTGCCAGGTGCTGCAGAGACCCCAACTGAGATCTGGGCCCTGTTCTGCCAGGCGCTGAAGAGACCCCAGGTGAGATCAGACCCCACTGTTGTGCCAGGTAAAACTGAGACCTGGACCGAGATCACGGCCCCCCTTGTGCCAGGCAGCGAACGACTGCGACCCAAACCGCTGCCTCCATTGTGCTGGGCACTTCAGAGACCTCGACTGAGATCTGTGTCCCTGTTGGGCCTGGCCCTGCACTGACCCTGACCCAGATCACGCCCCACCACTGTACTGGGCACTGCACAGACCCTGACAGAGCTCCTGGCCCCACATTTTGCCAGATGCTGCAGGGGCCCTAAACAAAATCAGGGATCCTGTAATGCTGGGAGTTGCAGAGTCCCCGACTGAGGTCAGACCCCTGTTGCGCAGGGCTCTGCACAGACACTGACCAAGATCAGGGTCCCCATTGTGACAGGTGCTGAACAGACACCAAGGGTATCTCTACCCTGCCACTAAAAAACCCCCAGCTGGCCCATGCCAGGTGACTCAGGCTCACAGGCTCAGGCGAGGGGGCTGTTTAATTGCAGCGTAGATGTCTGGGCTCGGGCTAGGGCCAGGCTGTAGGACCCTGCGAGGTGGGAGGGTGCCAGACCTTGGGCTGCAGCCCCAGCTGGAACATGGACACCACAATTAAACAGCCCCACAGCCTGAGCCGTGTGAGCCCAAGTCAGCGGGCACGGGCCAGCCTCCGGTGTCTGACTGCAGTGTGGACATGCCCACAGGGACAGAGAGGCCTTGCCCCAAAAAGCTGAAAGGCTAAATAGGCCAATGGTGGGAGGCGACTCTCCATTTTACAGATGGGGAAACTGAAGCTCAGAGAGCTGAAGTAATTTGCTCAAGTTTGCATGGAGAATTTGGGGCAAAACTGGGAACTGAACATAGATTGTTTGAATTCTTGCCTCTCCCCTTAACCCCAGGCCCAGCGTGTGTGTGTGCAGCGTTGTTTTGGTCAGTGTTTGCCTTGCATTGGCTTCCAAGGGAGACTGTGGAATTTCCTTCACTGGAGGTTTTTAAGACCAGGTTAGAGATACACCAGTCTGGGAATGTCTAGGGATACTTGGTGTTAGGGGGCTTATTCCTTCACCCTCTCACTTCCCTGGTCCTTCTTGCATGAATAAAGAGCAACAATACCCATAGTCCAAAGGCGCAAACAATTTGATGTTTTTTGGGGTGAACTTCCAGGAATCATGATTCCAGTTTCCTTCCTCAGTGTCCCCCTTCCCAGCTCTGACACTACAGAGCCTTGCCTGTGTCCCTGTCCCTGTTCCCATCCCCTGTTCCCATTTCCCCCTTTAGCAAAACATGATCCCAATTCCCCCAGTCCCTGTTCCCATTTCCCCCCCCATTATTTCCTGAGTGACTGCAGACTATATAGTAAAACCTGAGTTTTGCTTAGCTATTTCTTAACCAATCATTTTACTGAAATTTAACTATCCAATCCTAACATATTGTAACATGGTTATTTAACCAATTATATTCCACCACCTTCATTGGTTTACACCCAACAAAATTAATTGTACAGCAGACAGAAACAATCACAGAACCAGACAGAGACCATGCAAATAAACATACAGAACAATACAGAAGTGAGGATTTCACAACTACATTTATACAGACATAAGGGTTTTCCAGCTGTGTCTATTGATAAGTGAGTTTTTGCCAGACAGGACGCTATCAAACCAGGTTTCCTTTTACATCTTCTAGGCTCTTCTCTTTCTCTGGAGGTGACAGGAATATCAGGGCAGGATTGTATTCCTAACAGCCCAATAGCACCTTATTTCAATGTGACTAGTTTGGAATGTGAGGATGTGACCAGACACTTCCCAGCATATGGCTGCCTAACTACATCTTGGCTGAAGGCCTTAGCCTGTCGCAGTAAGAGAAGGCCATTCCACAGACAGTGATCTTTGATTCCTTCTTTTATACCTCTGTAACTAGCGAAGTGATAAGAATACACCTACATTCTTAAAGTATAGGCCTTTGCAGACAGGCCTGAATAGCTCTATCCTAACACTCCACCCCCTTTTTTTTTCTTTTTCTTTTGAGATCCTCCTGCCCAAGTATCCCTGGAAAAGCACAGGACAGATGGCGACACATTTTCTGATAGGGCCAGGCATCAAGGTGGAAGGTGTCGATATTCCATTTGTCCCACTGCCCCTTGTGTAGTCCCGTGCCCTGCACCTTCTCTCATACGGGCATACCACACCTAGTCCAATTAGTGTCCCAGACTTCCCATTATATTGGGCCCGGGTTGTCTTGCACACTGCGGGGTGGGAAGGGCTTACTACATTACTTATAGGTTATCTGCATATGCAGCATGACACAAGTACTGTTAACAATATACAATGCACAGCAATACCGAGTCCTGACCACTGCAGTATGGTCTCACGTCCAAGCCACGACCGAAACACTGCCTCTCCTCCTTCGACAGGGTCCGGATCTTAATGTGTCCAGTTGCTGGCAGCTGCAGCAAGCTGCCCATGCAGGTTTTACGTGCTTTTGTCCATATTATAAGTCCATTGAATGTCCACAGAGAAATGGGTTATTGTCCAAGCCAACGTAACCACTTGGTATGGAATCAGGCGGTATGCCCTGGTTCAATTATTCACAGCAATAAGATTTACAGATCCATTTGTGCACCAAAGTCCAGATAGCAGCATGTGGATGTGTGTAGTTTGGTTGGGGCTGGTGTAATTGTGCCCCCAGAAATATGTACATTTCCAGCAAAACCCCTCCTACACAGTACGCCCAATTGTCCACCCCTTGCCATAGGCCATTGATCCTACTCCTGCATAGTCATAGGAGAGGGGCACAGCCAAACATTTTCTTTGATGTGCACCATTTTTCACACCCCTCCATTGATTCCCACTGAGCTCCTCCCCTTCTCCTTATTCCCATAGGGCTTGTGGGGCCCACCTTAGTTGCCGTTCTATTTCCAGGCACCATAGTAGCCATTACACAGGTGCTGGCCTCCCAGTTGAGCATTTTGCATTCCCATATACCTCTTCCTCTCCCCCCAGGTCAGCCTTTTGAAGCCATCCCCCACCCACATCATGCTAGCAGCAAGACCAACACCACAGACAAACACCACACAACATAAATCTATTGTATTCTGGGTTATTCTTCCACTGGTGCCAGCATGGTTGTAGAGTGTCTGAAAAACAAAAGAAACAATTTCCACCCCCCCTGGTGGGGTCAGATTATTTCTTAATAATAATACCAATTCCTTTTACAAATGTCCTTGCTAATTGCAGGAAAAACAGAAGAATTACCTTCAGGCTGTCCTTATTCTGTTCTATAGTCAGGCTAGTGAATTACCCCACTCACTGATCATTCATGAAATTTATGAGGTGGCGTGCCTCAGTTTCCCACAGCTTCAGATTTCTGCTCTGTGTACACACACACACTCGCTCTCTCTCTCTCTCCTTAGGGTTAACCTGTCCCCCTTATTTTCAGGCTTGACTTGTTTTTTCACCTCCCTTTTCTGGAGGGCCATAATCTAAGTCTTCTAGTAGCTTGTTTGCTGACCAGATGCATTCATTATTCTCAGGTTCTTTGTGCTGCAAATGGCAGTTTCCTCCTTCCCCCCATCAGCTGGGTAATTTGCATCCACACAGAGGCTTTCTTGGCTTGCCTCTGGATTCAAAGCTATCAGCAGCTCAGAGACTGTTTCAAAAGGGACACATTTCACTTCCACCGGGGTTCTTATTACTGTTCACTTTCATCTTCTGCTCCAAAACACTGCTCCAAAGATCTGAAAAAGAAGCACAATCTACTATGCTCCTTTTGGAGCCCTAACAGGATTTTAATTAAGTAACATGTTTTGTTTGCATTTCTTTTACTCCTTTTCCAATATACACTGCACCCCCCACCACTTGCTAGTCACATTCCCAGACCCCACTGACAGGCCCTCCCCACTGATAGTGACTTTCTGACTCCAGCCCCACTCCTTTCCCCTGTGAAAAGACATCACCCAGGGCTCCCTGCCGGCCATGTGAGTGTGGGGCAAGAAGAATCCCTCCCATTCTGTTGTTGATTCAATATCCTTGTATAATCCCCTCCAATTTCCCATCTTTTCTCTTCAACTGTTAAATGGTGACACAAAATCTCCCAGATGTTGGTGCTTCTCTCTTATATTGGCAAATATTTAGTTTGTGCCCCATTTTCTCCTCAGTTCTGCAATACTGATATTGAATGCTCGAAAATCTTCCTGCTTTTCTCTCCAGGTGTGTGACTGAGATCAGGGCTCTTATCGTACTGAGCGTGGCCCTGTTCTGCCAGGTGCTGCAAAGACCCCAACTGAGATCTGGGCCCTGTTCTGCCAGGCGCTGAAGAGACCTGAGGTGAGATCAGACCCCACTGTTGTGCCAGGTAAAACTGAGACCTGGACCGAGATCATGGCCCCCCCTTGTGCCAGGCAGCGAACGACTGCGACCCAAACCGCTGCCTCCATTGTGCTGGGCACTTCAGAGACCTCGACTGAGATCTGTGTCCCCGTTGGGTCTGGCACTGCACTGACCCCGACCCAGATCACGTCGCACCACTGTACTGGCTGAAGGCCTTAGCCTGTCACAGTAAGAGAAGGCCATTCCACAGACAGTGATCTTTGATTCCTTCTTTTATACCTCTATAACTAGCTAAGTGATAAGAATACACCTACATTCTTAAAGTACAGGCCTTTGCAGACAGGCCTGAATATCTATATCCTAACACTTGGTTCTGCCTCAGCACAGGGGGCTGGAGTAGATGACCTCTCAAGATCCCTTCCAGGCGTACATTGAAATAATTCTCTTTTGTGCTGTGTCCTGTTCTACGCTGAGCTGTTTTGCATGGTGCCATTTGGAACTGTGATTGCCCCATGTTGTGTTCCATACCTTTATGGTGCATTGTTTTGCCTCAACTTGTTTGGTGTCTGTGTTGTGTTGATTTGAGTTCACCTATTTTGTATTGTGTACTTTTGTCCTAAGGTGTGTTAGTTTGCATTGTGTTGCTTTCTTCTCCTTAGTATTGTGTCATTTTATGCTGTGCAATGTAGGTTTTTGTGTTGTTGTTGTTTTTTGAATGGCCTGACATCATGTTGTCGTGCGGTTTTTCTCTGTATGTTGTTTTATATGTATATATTGCATAGCATCCTAGACATGTAGGGGTAGATAGGACCTCAAGATGTCATCAAGTCCAGCTCTCTCTGCCGAGGCAGGACCAAGTATCTGTAGATTCTCTGACAGAGCTTTGTCCTACTTGTTCTTAAAAACTTCCAGGGACAGAGACTCCCCAGCCCCCCTTGTAAGACTATTCCAGAGCTGACCTGCCTTAGCTCTAGGGACACCCACACAGACTGTAGTGGTGAGCAGCTCTGGAGAGAGAGGAGACCCCAGTGAGTGGCAGCTGGGTAAAGAGACTAAAGTTGGGAGGAGAAACATTGACGTGTGCAAGGTCACCCAGGCTGTCCGTGACCGAGCTAGAAATAAATCCCAGTTCTAGTGCCACTGTACTGCTGTTTTGGGCACTGAAGGTCTCTGCCACCCTGGTGTTTTAGGCACTGGTGCAAACCCTTAGTACAGACAGAATTTACACTAGTGCGCTCTGGCACTGGTGCATCATGTCCCTGTTTGAAGGCTTGCAGGAGATGGGGGGCAGTGACCTCCCTGAGGCCTGGGGCTGGCTGAACAGTGCAGCTGGTCAGGAGGGCAGCAGTGAGTGCTGGAGGTATGAGCCAGGAGCACAGCCCCACAGGACTGGACACTGACTTCTCCTGACCCAGGGGACACCCCCCAGCTGTGTGCAGGGACCGCAGCTGAGCTGCCTGCCAAGACAGCCTGTGCATCCATGGACAAACCACCTCTTCCTGCAGCCTAATACAGTGGGGTCTGGGGACCTTTCCAAGCTGCGAGTGACGGGGCTCTGGAGTTACTGGGGTCTGTTCCTGGCTCTGTCCCTGACCTGCTTGGTGACCTGGGGGAAGTCACTGCCCCTCTCTGTTTTCCTCCTCCCCATTGTCTGCTTGGATTGTGATCTCTTTGGGGCAAGGACTGTCCCTCTCTGTCTGTGCCTTGCCCAGCAGAATGGGGCTGCTGATCTCAGTCAGGGTCTCTGCCATGTGCTGCACGATGGGGCCCTGATCTCCATCAGTGTCTGTGCAACGCAAGGCACAGCTTATAGACTCACAGACTTTAAGGCCAGAAGGTAGAGGTGTATGTCAGATGAGGTCTCATCAGTGCCTTGTATAACAGTACTGACCCTTTCATGTGTCTGCTGGAAATACCTCACCTGATGTATCCTAGGACTGCATTAACCTATTTCACGGCTGCATCACATTGGCAGCTCATAATTATCCTGGTGATCAACCAATACACCCAGGTCTTTCTCCTCCTCTGTCACTTCCAATTGACAAATCACCAGCCAGGGCCTGCAGTCTGTCAGGAGAGGTGTGCTGGGTTGTATTTAGGAATCTGAAAATAAAAGGTGAAGACGGCTGGTTCACAATATCCAATGAAATCTTGCAAACAATTATACAAATGGACCCTACTTCTGTTAAAACAACATGGTATTAATACTGATTCAAAACTGACATTAAAATTAGGAGAGAAACGCATGAGAAATGAACTGACACCTACTTACCATTTCTTAATGCCTACAATTTTGACACTCCCTCACAGCATCTTTCTTTCAAAGCGTTGCACAGCACACAGTCAAGTTAATGAATGGAAGCACACCCATTATTGACTGCTTTGTGCTGCATGAGCATCTGATTAAGCACCTAATTACAACTGTACCACTGTAAGTGGAAATGCATCAACCCAGCTTAGCTCCACGGTGTCTAGATGTGAATGAAAAGTTTCCAAGGCTTTGGCTACACTTAGCACTTCAAAGTGCTGCCGCGGCAGCGCTTTGAAGCGCTAAGTGTAGTCGGAGCACCAGCGCTGGGAGAGAGCTCTCCCAGCGCTGTCCGTACTCCGCCTCCCTGTGGGGATTAATGTACAGCGCTGGGGCTCTGATCACACTGGCGCTTTGCAGCGCCGCAATTTGCAGCGCTGGAGAGGGTGTTTTTTCACACCCTGCTGCAGCGCTGCAAATTTGCAAGTGTAGCCAAAGCCCAAATGGGTCACTTGCTGGAGGATTCTCTGCAGCTTGAGGGCTTCAAACCACAATTTGAAGACTTCAGTAACTCAGACGTAGGTTAGGGGTTTGTTATAGAAGTGGATGGGTAGGATTCTATGGCCTGCTTTGTGCAGGAGGTCAGACTAGATGATCATAATGGTCCCTTCTGACCTTTAAAGTCTGAGTCTACATGGCAGAATGGTTAATGAAGAAAATACACTGAAATGCCTCTACGCAGTCCTGTTGACTTCTTCTCCCAACCCACCCCCCTCATGAGTTCTGGCCTCTTGGTCAACTCAGCTCCCAGACCCCCATCAGCTGTGCCCTCTCCCAACCTAACCCATTTCTACTGCAATTCTTCACCCTCCTCATCCAGGCAGGGGGTTGGTGCTGCAGCCCCTAAGGTACCTGCGTTAATCACTGTCTCTCATACTGGGGCTATTTAGATTTCAGGGAACGATTCAGAATTACTGACGCTGGGAGGTGGGAGAGAGGAGAGGCTGAGAGAGCGTGTGCTCTTACGGCCACGTTCAATTCTGGTAGCCTCCATGTTACCTCATCCTCCCCCATATGTCTCCGCTCATGTCAGTGTCACCTGATCATAATGCCACTGGCTTCAGCAGAGCTCCTAGACAGGAGCTACATCACGAGAGGGTTACGGTACTGAGAGTAAAATACATCACAGGGAGGGTGTAATTATCCTGAAGTGAAACATTCCAGTCTAGGAAGTACTTCATTACTTAAAATTATGCTTGACAGGATTCGATTTTTATGAATAAATTGCAGTAAATGTTAATTTCACTGTACACACACACACAGATGAAAAAATATTTATATAGGTAATATACAGAAATGCTTCTGGAGAAAGTGGAGTTTGATTTAAGGATATTTACACTGTATATTTTGGGTGTGACATTGACAATTTCTCTTTGAACAGTTATATGATTTGGCTTTTGGACTCTCAACAGTTACTGTTATTAAATAATTGTCTAACGACCCCCATAACTTCCCACAGCTCTGAACATTGAAATTGTGAACGTTGAAAAAAGGGTTTAAAAATAAATATCGCTATCTATTGAAATTAAAAGAAAGAAATAGACACAATGAATTTTGTCAAACCCACTTAACAGCAATTGCAATATGCTAGGGGATGGAAATTCACAACTAAGGCACCAACCTTAATTCTGCCCTGTAGTGACACCAGGCAATTGCCGTAGGGCTACGAATTAGGCATTTTAGTGTATATGGTTCCAGATTACAAATCGGTATGATCTAAAGACATGAGATCTTTTCCTCAGGAAATCACCGTCACTGGGTTGTTTCTCTTAGTGGTAATTCCCAGAAGTGAACAGATTAATAACATTTTATCAGCTATGAAGTGGCCATTTCAGATTTCTGGGGAGTGTCTGTTATTTTGCACTAGGTCCTTGGAGACGGAATCTTGGTTTCATTTTAACTTCTCCATGCTCAGCAGCTTCTGGAATTTGGTTCAAAGTATTTACATGTTTCTCTGCCCTATTCTTAAAAGTGCTGCTTTAGAAAGTGGGGAAGGGCAGGAACTGACTGCAGGATCAGTAGCTGAGTCCCTTAGATATTTATAGCTCATCGGAAGGAGGACGGGGATTGGTGGGTGTCTGGGGATTTAATAATAAACACACAAATATCATTGTTCTTAGTGAATTTTCATCTTCTAATTCCCATAACCCACTAATTATCCCTGGCTGCCCCCGGCAGTCTGAGGACGGAGAACTAGTCAACTCCTGTGGCCAGTGTGGAACCGAAGGCACAAGGATCTTTCAGTGGCTGACTCAAAGTCACCCAGAGTGAATTTCACTTCACTGGATAAAGCCCTAGTTGCTGAGCTCTGCAGAGGGGTGGGGAGGTGAATTCCATCCCCCATTCTTGAGCAATTCTCACCCTGATCTCAGACACTACCCCACCTTCCCCTGCAGTGATGGACCCACTTGATGCTGCCAGAGCCAGCTGCCATGCGAGCTAGAGAGGGCAGAGGCCCAGCTCTAGAACTGCTCCCCCTGCCCACAGCCCCCAAGCTGTGCTAGAGTTGCCCTGACTTTCCAATCTGCAGATCAGTCCGGCTGTCCCCAGCCCGTGCACCCACCACACACAATCTTTGTGACAACAAACATCCCAGGTTTGGGAAAGACCATCTGGGGCTGGCTGCAGTCTCCTGTTGCTGCTGTGAGGGGAATGGGGTGGTCCCTCACAGAGGATACAAACATACCCAGGGGCAGAAGGGAAATGTAGTTTCTTCCAGGGGTTTGAAATGTTTGGTTTAGAGTCCTGAGCTCTGTCTTCCTGTTTGTCTCCTCCTGCCACTTTCAGAGCTCTTGGAGAGACAAGGTGGGTGAAGTAATTGTTTTAGAACCAATTAAAAATACCTCTTTGCTATCCTGGGACCAACATGGGTACAACAACTTTCCCCTTTGTACCCCCTCCCCATCACACCTCCCACTCAGCTGAGACTGTCCCATGTGATAGGAAAATAAGGGTTCAGTCCTGTCGCTGGATTGGGTCTTGCCAGCACTAACGGGAGTGAAAGCCTGTGTGCATTAATGACAGCAGCAGCTCTGGGACTCAACACATAGGGAGAAGAGATGGGAGGGAGCAGGTTGTGTTTGTGCCAGGTGTGAGTTACTCATGTGGGAATTCTTCACCGCTGCGTACGCACAGAATTCGCGTCCAGCGCAGAATTTCTTTTTTTTTGGCTTGAAGAAGATACGTTCTGCCTGAGAAGTGCTACAGTTCTGCCTTTCACCCACCAGAGGCCCCTGTGGCACCAGAACAGGCAGCAGCCAGCTGGGTTCATCTTGGTGGGAATTTGTTGCCCCGAGCTATACCCCAAATGGGAGGAGAGTTAGTGGGTGCAACTGGGGAGAGTCCTGAGACACGGCTGCTGCTGGGGGTGGGACAGGGTGGTCATTCTCGACTCGCAAGAGGGTGTGGAAAGGGCACAGGAGGAGCAAGTGTCCCCTATGGAGACTGCCCAGCCCCGGGTTATCCAGTCCCAGATGCTTCTTCCCCCACCGTACCCCAAACCTCTTCACCCCTCCAGCCATCAGTTGCCAGGCTTCCCTCGCTACTAGCCCTTCCTGACTGCAGAGACCCTCTGAGCCAGTTGTGTGTCAGGGCTCAACCCTCTGGCTGCGTCCTCAGGGCACTTTCTTCCTCTCTCGGGGCAACGTGCCACAGGGGCCCCACAAATCTACATTGCTCAGGCTTTGGCTTCAGCCCCGGGTGGGGGCTCAGGGCCCTGGACTTCAGCCCCATGCGCTGGGACTGGAGCTTTCTGCCCTGGGCCTCAGTGAATCTAATGCTGCCCTTGCTTGGCGCCCGCCCTGAAACCTGCTAGTGGCCCCCAGGGGGCCCAGGACCCCTAGTTGAGAACCACTGTCTTACCCCACGAATCACAGCAATGTTCAGGTTACTGCCAGTCATAGAATCCTAGAATATCAGGGCTGGAAGGAACCTCAGGAGGTGTCTAGTCCAACCCCCTGCTCAAAGCAGGACCAATCCCCAACTAAATCATCCCAGCCAGGGCTTTGTCAAGCCTGACCTCATGCCAAAGGACCAGTCACTTACTGAGGTCAATTGAATCTTAGATCTCACAACAAAGACAACACTTGTAGCCAGTCCTGTAATAACCTGTATTAAGATTTATTTAAAAGGAAAGGAGAGTTGTTTACAAAGTTAAAGCTGGTAATCCTATAGATGCAGACGAGTTACAGTCTTAAATTTCAAAAGGTAATAGAAGCTTCTATAATAAGCAAGCTCTGCATATTCTTTAGGACTAACCCAGCCTAAGCAGCTGGGGATCTCGTGCTTATGCCTAGAAACTTTGCCCCCCCCCTCCCCCCGAGTCCAAGCAGCATACAGTTCATCAGTTCCTTCTGCATGGGGTTTTTCATCCCCTTCCTGCCATGTGCTCTGAGCTGCAAAGTCAGCTAATGGGAAGTCAAGAGCACAACAACAGTGTTTTGTCATCTTTAACATCCCATAATAGTCTATCTGGTGTTGATGGACCTTTCCTGCCAGGCAGGGTGTAATGCATTCCATTGCCAATCAGCACTTCACCTCGGTAAAGTCTCTCTCCTGTCTGGTGATTTACAGAGCCACAATGCAACTAGTCAGATATTAACCCAGGCAGCAACTCACAAGCATTCAATAAAGTGTAAGCGCATTCTTATAATCCTAATACTAACACAGGTGAGTCAGACTGATTCCAGCGATGCGTTTGTCCCTGTTCAATGAAGACATGGGGGCTTTTGCAAGAGCTAACACCTCATCTGCCAGTGTCACAGGCAGGCTGGGCAGGGATGGTGTCTCTAGCCTCTGTTTCCCAGAAGCTGGGAATGGGTGACGGGGTGGATCATTTGATGGTTACCTGTTCTGTTCATTCCCTCTGAAGCACCTGGCATTGGCCACTGAGCTAGATGGACCATTGGTCTGATGCAGTGGGCAGCTCTTATGGTCACAGTCTGTATGAGGAGTATCTACTCATTGGGACTCACTGGGGAGCCACAGAAAGGAACAAGATGTGCTGAGGCAAGAAGGCCTCAGTGCCCCTGGGGTCACACTTGCCAGAGGCTAAAACTAGGCCCAGCCCATGAAGGGGGCACTGCCAGGAGAGATTGTATAAAGGCTGGAGCATCAAACAGCTTTGTAAACCTGAGAGAGCTGCCTTGGGGACAGTGACAGGGAGAATCCCCAGAGTGACTCCTTTGATTCTGCTCTTCTCTGGCCTTTGGTTCTTAGAATCATAGAACTGGAAGGGTCCTCGAGAGGTCATCTAGGCCAGTCCCCTGCCCTCAAGGCAGGACTCAGTATTATCTAGACAATCTCTGACAGGTGTTTGTCTAGCCTGCTCTTAAATATCCCCAGTGATGGAGATTCCACAACCTCCCTGGGCAATTTATTCCAGTGCTTAACCACTCTGACAGTTAGGAAGTTTTTTTCTTAATCTCCATCCTAAACCGCCCTTGCTGTAATTTAAGCCCATTGCTTCTTGTCCTATCCTCAGAGGTTAAGAAGAACAATTTTTCTCCAGCATCTTTGTAACAACCTTTTCTGTACTTGAAAACTGTGATCGTCCCCTCTGAGTCTTCCCCAGTTTTTTTCAATCTTCCCTCATAGGTCATGTTCTCTAGACCTTTAATCATTTTTGTTGCTCTTCTCTGGACTTTCTCTAATTTGTCCACATCTTTCTTGAAATGTGGCCCCCAGAACTGGACACACTACTCCAGTTGAGACCTAATCAGTGCGGAGTAGAGCAGAAGAATTTCTTCTCGTGTCTTGCTTACAATACTCCTGCTAATACTTCCCAAAATGATACTTGCTTTTTTGCAACACTGTTGACTCCTATTTAGCTTGTGATCCACTAGGACCCCCAGATCCCTTTCCACAGCGCTCCTTCCTAGGCAGTTATTTCCCATTTTGTATGTGTGCAACTGATTGATCCTTCCTAAATGAAGCACTTTGCATTTGTCCTTATTGAATTTCATCCTATTTACTTCAGTCCATTTCTCCAGTTTGTCCAGATGATTTTGAATTTTAATTCTATCCTCCAAAGCACTTGCAATCCCTCCCAGCTTGGTATCGCCCACAAACTTGATAAGTGTAACAGAGAGACTTTGCTGCTGGGAGGATTTCACCATGTGTCAGAGGGTTACACCCTGGTAGGAGGGGGCTAGGCCTGTACTGGGATAAGGTCACTCTGTGCTTCACAGTGTGGCAGAACCTAGAATGTCCATTGCCAGGGAAAATGCTGGGGGGAATCGACATGTAGAAAGGACAGAAGCCCTGGCTGAATTCTCTCACCTTGTCCTTCTCGCCCTGGCAGGGTGCAGAATAACATCCACGTTTTGCCCCAAATCAACCCCTCCTCCCAGCAGGAAGGAAATGGCTGCAGTGGAGCTGGCTCAGGTAAGGGATTCTCAGGGAGCTGGTGGTGGGTTCTGCTTGGAGGGAGAGAAGCAGTAAATGTATAGGATGGTGGGAGCCAGTGATGAGCTGCCAAAATATTAACAACAGGTTCCCTCCTCCTCACCTCACGAGGGGGTCATGCCCCCCTAGGGGTCGTGCTCCATCCAACCCCCCATGCTCCTTGACACCCCCCCGGGGACCCCTGACCCATCCCCCCGTCCCCTGACTACCCCCTGCTGCCCCATCAAACCCCTCCTCGCATTCTTGGTGCCCCTGGAACTCCTGTCCCATCCAACCACCCCTTCTCTCTGTCCCTGACTGCCCCCAGCACCTCATCCAACCCCTACTCCTTCCTGACTGCCCCCCGGGACCCTTGCCCCCATTCAACCCCCTTGTACCCTGCCCTCTGACCGCCCCGATCCCTATCCAGCCCCCCACAACCCACCGAACACCCCCTCCCTGCTCCCTGCCCCCTTACCACACTGCCTGGGGCCAGGACCGGGTCCGCTCTGCCGGGACTGCGACTGGGCCGCAGGACCCGACTCCCCGATCCAGGCTGGAGCCGCTCAGCCGGGACCGCGGCCAGCTCTGCCAGGACCACGACTGGTGTCACAGGACCCGACTCCCCGATCTGGGCTGGAGCCGCTCAGCCGGGACCGGTGCTGCAGGGCCCGAGCTGGGCCAGATCAGAGCCGCTCAGCCGGGACCAGCCCGAGCCAGGGGTGCTTGGCCAGGGCCAGGGGGAGCCGCTCAGGTGGAGCCGGACTGGGCGCGCCGCGCCGTCCCCGGCCCGGCTTACCTGCCTGCTGCTTGTTTCAGGCTTCCCGCAAACATTTGATTCGTGGGAAGCAGGGGAGGGGGAGGAGAAGGAGGGCGGAGCGTTCACAGGAGAGGGGGAGGTGAGCTGGGGCCGGGGGCCGGGTGGACAGCTGCCCGAGCCTTTGTTAAATTTAAAAGCTTTTTTAGAACCGGTTGTCCTGGAACAACCGGTTCTAAAAAGTCTTCTAAATTTAACAACCAGTTCATGCGAACCAGCTGGAGCTCACCACTGGTGGGAGGCAGGAAATATCTTGGGTGGAGAAAGGGAGGGGACAGGATGTGACAAACCTGCTGAGACTTGTGTAATGTAGGGTGTGATGGGTTGTCACCCCGGTGTGCAGTCTGGGGGGCTTCTGGGAACCGCTGTGCCCTCTAACCCTCAAGCTGGGCTGGCCCTTCTCACACTGCTTTGCTGGAGATTCAGCCAGCCTCTCCAGGGCCTGTTATCACCCAACACGACAGCAGGTGGCGCCATGCACCCAACTAAGCTACCTGAGTGCTTTACCTGAGCCACTCAAGGAGAGAGAGACAACAGCTAATTTCCCAGCGATAAGTGTTAGCAAACAGATCAAAGCAGATTACTTAGCAAATAACCAACAACTCAAACCAAGCCTAACATACTAGATGGATAGAATTTGAATTAGCAGTTTCTCACCCTGACTGATGCTACAAGCGGTCCACCAGGTTTCCATACAGAAGGTAGAAATCCCTTTACCCTGGGACCAGCACATCCCCCAGTTCAGTCTTTGTTCCTCAGGTGCTTTCAGGAGTTCTCTTGTGTGGGGAATGAAGCCAAGAGATGATGTCACACCCACCTTATGTAGCTTTTCCATATGGCAGGAACCCTTTGTTCTAAACTCAGTTCCCAGTCCAGTTTGTGGAAAAATACAGGTACCAAAATGAAGTTCATTGTCATGTGGTCTGGTCACATGTCTTTGTTGCTGAACCATCAGCACTGTCCGGCTTCTTCACTGTTGTACCTGAAAGGCTCATTGTGGGTGTTACTCAGAGTAAGCACATTTGAAAGACAGATACAGAGTCAATATCCATAACTTCAGATACAAACATGATCCATGCACACAGGTAGGATAATCATATTCAGCAAATCATAACTTTTCCAGTGACACACATGACTCATCTTGTACAAAATGCCTCATGTCCTAATCATATTATAATCCTGCCACTATGCTGAATATGGGCTGTAGTGTCAGATAGCTCCTAATGTCAAGGCACAGGTGTTGGGAATGGAACTTGCCCTCTTTGTGGAACAGGAAATAACCCCCCAGCCAGGGCTGGGAAAACTTCCCAGACTCCCAGTGCTGGAGCCTGAACCTACTGACACTTCATTAGTTACCCCCACCCCCAATCTTTGTGGCAACTGCAAACGTTATCGGTGATGATTTTATATTCTCTTCCAGGTCATGGATAAGAACGTTAAATAGCACAGGGCCAAGATCCAATCTTACGGGAACCCCCTAGAAAGAAATCCACTCAACCATGGTTCCCTATTTAAAATCCCAGTTTTTAATCTATTTAATGTATGCCGTGTGTATTTTGTACCTTTCTAGTCAAAATATTGTGCTGAAGCAACTCATATGCCTACGTATATTACATCAGTACTATTAGCTGCAACCAAACCTTTTATCTCATCCAGTAAGGATATACAGTTAGTTTGATAGGATCTATTGTGTCTACACCTTTTTAATGGGTACTAATTATATTACCCTCCTTTCTTTATTAATGAAATCCAGTATCGGCTGCTCCATTCTCTTGCCCAGTATCGATGTCAGACTGACACACTTGTCATTAGCTGCGTCATCTCTTTGATAGTTTTTAAATATTGGCACAGCATTAGCTTTATTCCAGTCTTCTGGAATTTCCCAAGTGTTCCAAGTCCTAATTAAAGTCAACATTAACAGTCCACCACACTCCTCCAGCAGGTCTTTCAGAACTCTAGTTCTCTGGACCCACTGATTTAAACACATCTAACTTTAATAGCTGCTGTTTAACATCCTCATGAGTTACTTCTGGAATGGAAAGACTGTCAGCGTCAACATCTTATGATATGAGTTACATCATCTGTTTTTCTCCAAATCCAGGAGAGAAATATTTATTGAACACTTTTACCTCTTCTGCATGTTTGTTGATTATTCTGCCATTTCCATCTAGTAATGTAGCACTACCATTGTTAGGATTAATTTTGTACTTTTAAAAACTTCCTTCTTATTTTCATTGGTTGATCATTGATTTCTGTTAGCTTCCCTTGCCAACTTTCTACAATTCTGACCTTCTAACTTAGATTCTTTACTATTGACTTCCCTTTTCTTCCATATATTTTATTTGGAGAGTGTTGGGATTCCTACCAGGGAGCCACCAGCAGGGTCCAGAGACAGCCCCATCTCCTATATTAAGCTCTGGCTAGTAGGTATATGATAAATGTGATGACCCTGCCTCCGTCTGTCAGCTGGGAGACACAAAGGTTCTCTCTTTCTACCCTCTGATGCCACCTGGCTGTTCTAGGCAAGGTGAGGTGGGACTCTGTTAACATGTGCCTCCCGGAGCTTCCATTTACCTGGTGCTACTGTTCTGTGAGTAGTGGGGTTGTGAGTGGGGCAGCAGGTACTGAGTGTTGGACTCTTGCTCTTTCAGGGGCCAGTGACCTTCGAGGAGGTGGCTGTGTATTTCACCAAGGAGGAATGGGCTCTGCTGGACCCCACTCAGAGAGCCCTCTACAGGGATGTCATGCAGGAGAACTATGAGACGGTGACCTCACTGGGTAAAGAGTCCTGTCCCCTGGGTTATTAGAAGCTGTGGGGTCTCTAAAGAACCTGAGCAGTAATAACTTTATACCTTTATTCATCATCCAAGTTTTGACAAGTTTCTTTGTCCCCCGTTTTTTTCCTTGTCTCCCATAGACTAGCAGGCAGCAGGGAGGGATAAGGTAATGAGAGACGAGAAGGGAACACAAGAAGCTCCCAAGGTGCCGGGAGGTGGTGCCAGCTGCCAGTAATGGGAAGAAGGAGAGGGGAGTGTGGAGGAAGGGCACCCAGGAAGTGGGCTGGGTGGATCAGTGGGAGGGAGGAGAGGTTTGGGGATCTAGAGCTGTGGGGGATCCCAGACCTTTAACCCTGAATCCGTACCCAAACCTCAGGTAAATCCCAGACTTCAGCATAACCACTCTCACAAAGCCTCAACTTAATATAAGGCCCTGAACTGTAGCAAGCTTAGGCCACGTTTACTAAATCGTATCACTAAATTGACCACGGCTAGATCAATCTCAGTGTGTCAATCCCGGCTGTAGTGTCGACCTGCCCTTAATAACCCATTTATCTATGTTCACCTCCTTGCCCCTCCATGCATGGTCCAAGCTAATAAGCAATACTCTGATTATGACATCTTACCTCTAGCGAGTATGAAATTGCCCACAAGACGTGAGACTGGGTCATAGATTGTAAAATCAGGTCGGGGTCAAGAAGAGTGAGAGTTTGGAGAGAGTCTTGTCCCCCCTCTCCCCATCTGCAGCAGCCACAAGCTGTCTTCCCTCCAGGCTCCTTGGATCTATGAGCCTGTCCCTCCTGAGGTTGCGTGGCCCAGTTCTTGTTTCTGACCTTCTCCTTTTCCAGAAGAATTAGAGGCTGTTGCTCCTGAATGTTAGTGTGTAATTCCCCAGCCTTCTCCTCCCACTGGGGGAGTTTAATTCTCCCTCCCATTACCCCTGAGTCACTAGATTTCCTAATTCCCCAAAATGTGCTTTTGCGATGTCACAGTTCTGGGGTAGCGAAGCCTTTGACCTGCCTCCATGGTCTGCTCACGGAATGGCCCCTCAGGTATCAGGCCTGTAGCCAGCCCCTCTCTATGGGCAGGGACCCACATGCCTCTCCTTTTTGACCATTGTGTGAAGATTGCAGCTTGTCCTCCACTGTGTTTGCTGGACTAATGTCCAGTTCCTGTGCTTTGCTTTCTCTCCAGGGGCTGTGAGCAGTGTGTGTGTGAAAGAGATAGTGGGGTCTATCCATTCCCCCATTCTATGTCTGTCTTGTGTATTTAGATTGTAAATTCTTCAGGGCATGGGCCAGCTACTATTCTGTGTTTGTACTTTGCCTAGCACAATGGGGACCCACTGTTTGTTGCTCCTTAGCACTAAGGTAATGAATATGATTTATAATCATAATAACTCTCCTGCCACTTTGAGCCAAGGAAGCTGGCCTTGGGATGTTACTGCTTAAAAATGAGCTGGGGGTTAAAACCATGGACTATTCTTTGTGCCAAGTATCCCACAAATTCCACTGACCTCCCTTGTTTTCTTTGCCTGCAGTAGGGTTTCCAGTTTCCAAACCTGATGTGATGTCGCAGCTGGAACGAGGAAGAGCCGTGGGTCCCAGACCTCCAGGGCTCTGAGAAAGAAGTGCTTCCAAGAGCTGCCTTCGCAGGTGAGGACTTGGTTAAACCAACTCAACAACTGTGTGGGAATGCAGGAAACATTCGGGATGCCCTACAAAGACCCTGTGAGCTCGCCAAGTTCAGGATTGTTCCTGCAGATGTGGAATCATTATGGCAAATGTCACTCATGGCTTCCCTCCTATTCTGACTGACAACTGGCAGCAGGTCCCTCCCCGATCTCTCTTTCCCCTGAGTGTTCTCATGAGATGCAGACCAAAACTGATCCCTTCCTCTCTCCTCTGGGGAAGGGTTTGGGAAAATCAGCTCCTAATAGGTTTGATCTCTCCCACATATTTTGGATTGTTCATCCCTTTTCCATTCCTCTCTCTGAGATTTTCTTTCTTTCTGGTGCAGGTAGTGATCTGTGTCTGGATTCTCTCTGTCTCCCATCAGGTGATGGGATGGTGAATCAGAATGAGGAGGAGAAACCCCATCAGGAAGATGCTGAGCAAGGAGAACCACATGGAACTTTATCAGGAAGATCCAAAGGGAATGTTTCCGGGAGTTATGCACTCCCAGAAAAAACAAAAGCCTGTGAGACTCAGGGGAGGCCAGAGGAAACTTGAGTAGCCTCTCAGACATTATAACAAGCGACAGAATCAACTTGGAAGAGACACGCTACACATGCCATGAGTGTGGGAAAAGCTTCAATCGGAGCTCTGCCCTTATCAGACATCAGACAATCCACACAGGTGAGAAACCTTATGAATGCTCTGAGTGTGGAAATGCTTCATTGATAGTTCAGCCCTCATCTCACATCAGCGAATCCACACAGGAGCGCCCCACACATGCGCTGAGTGCGGGAAAAGCTTTAGTCAGAGCTCAGACCTTATCACACATCAGAGAATCCACACAGGAGAGACGCCCTACATGTGCTCTGAGTGTGGGAAAAGCTTTAGTCAGAGCTCTACCCTGAACACACATCGTAGAATCCACACAGGAGAGAAGCCCTACAAATGCTCTGAGTGTGGGAAAAGCTTCAGTGGGACCTCACACCTTTTCAGACATAGGAAAATCCACATGGGTGAGAAACCTTATGAATGCGCTGAGTGTGGGAAAAGGTTTAGTCAGAGCTCAGACCTTATCACACATTGGAGAATCCACGCAGGAGAGACGCCCTACACATGCGCTGAGTGTGGGAAAAGCTTTAGTCAGAGCTCTACCCTGAACACACATCGTAGAATCCACACAGGAGAGAAGCCCTACACGTGCACTGAGTGTGGGAAAAGCTTCAAACAGCTCTCTGCCCTTATCACACATCAGAGAATCCACGGAGAGAACCCCTACACACGCGCTGAGTGTGGGAAAAGCTTTAGTCAGCGCTCTGCCCTTATCACGCATCAGAGAATCCACACAGGAGAGAAGCCCTACACGTGCACTGAGTGTGGGAAAAGTTTCAATCGGAACTCTCACCTTATCACACATCGTAGAATCCACACAGGAGAGAATCCCTACATATGCTCTGAGTGTGGGAAAAGCTTCAATCAGAACTCTCACCTTATCACACATCGTAGAATCCACACAGGAGAGAAGCCCTACATATGCTCTGAGTGTGGGAAAAGCTTTAGTCAGAACTCAGACCTTATCACACATCGTAGAATCCACACAGGAGAGAAGCCCTACACATGCTCTGAGTGTGGGAAAAGCTTCAATCAGCGCTCTGCCCTTATCACACATCAGAGAATCCACGCAGGAGAGAAGCCCTACACATGCTCTGAGTGTAGGAAAAGCTTCAATCAGCGCTCTGCCCTTATCACACATCAGAGAATCCACGCAGGAGAGAAGCCCTACACATGCGCTGAGTGTGGGAAAAGCTTTCGTCAGTGCTCTGCCCTTATCACACATCAGAGAATCCACACAGGAGAGAAGCCCTACGTGCACTGAGTGTGGGAAAAGCTTCAATGTGACCTCATACCTTATCAGACATAGGAAAATCCACATGGGTGAGAAACCTTATGAATGCGTTGAGTGTGGGAAAAGCTTTAGTCAGATCTCTACCCTGAACACACATCGGAGAATCCACACAGGAGAGAAGCCCTACACATGCGCTGAGTGTGGGAAAAGCTTTAGTCAGCGGTCTGTCCTCATCACACATCAGAGAATCCACACAGGAGAGAAGCCCTACACGTGCACTGAGTGTGGGAAAAGTTTCAATCGGAGCTCTCACCTTATCACACATCGTAGAATCCACACAGGAGAGAAGCCCTACATATGCTCTGAGTGTGGGAAAAGCTTTCGTCAGTGCTCTGCCCTTATCACACATCAGAGAATCCACACAGGAGAGAAGCCCTACATATGCGCTGAGTGTGGGAAAAGCTTCAATCAGAGCTCAAACCTTATCGAACATAGGAAAATCCACATGGGTGAGTAATCTTATGGATGCTCTGAGTGTGGGAAATGTTTCTTTAATCATTCAGGCCTCATCTTACATCAGAGAATCCACACAGGGGAGAAGTCCTACACATGCTCTGAGTGCGGGAAAAGCTTCAAGCACAGCTTAAACATTGTCTCACATAGGAGAATCACACTCCGAGTGCAGGAAAAGCTACAATCAGCGCTCAAGCCTCATTAGACATCAGAAAAGCCACATGAGAGAGAACTGTAATAAATCCCTTCACTAGGGTTGGCCAAAAATTTTTTTAAAAAAAATCACATTTGCTCATTCCCACATAGTGATTTTTGTACCATCTTCACTGTGGTCTCTCAGCTCCACCAGATCAGTTGCCTGCTTCTGCCTTTTGCACCTCATCCTTCTTCGGGGTCAGTCCTGTGATCTTTTCTATCAACTCCTTTCCTTTTGAGTCACAGGAGTGTGTTCCCTCTGGCCAGAAATGTTCATCACCTCCAGGTGGGGGGAGAGAGGTTTGATCCCAACAAGCTACACTGAGGCAAAAACTACCCGTGCCTGACATCCACTAGGACTGTACATGTCGTTGGCTGCTCAAGTTAGTGATCTTAATGTAAAAAATTGTAGTGCAGGTGCAGCCCAGGTGCAGTGGTTGGCATTAGCTTTCCCCTTGACCTGACCTAAACCCCATCACTTTACCTAGTCTAAACAAACCCTGAGCATCACGGTTATACTGTTCCCCCATTTCACAGCAATTGTTAGTCATCGAGTTCTCCCTTGGGGAACAAATTGTTTCATTCCCAGTTGTTCTGATGTTGCTGCAGGTTGTGCTGGAGAGCAGATATTTTCATCATCATTTTTCGCACTTAAAATATATTGAACTATAACAAAGAGCAGGAACAGGGCAGGGATAGGGGAAAAAAGGTCATTTCACCCGTTGCAACAACAGACGTAGTTAGGGTAAGTCAGAGGGATTCCCTTATTCCCTATCACCATCCTCCTTCAATCCGTGCTAGAACCTAAGAATCCTTTTCCTTTCCCCCGTTGTGGGATGGGAGACTTCCAAAAGTGCTCCCTGTGCTATAGCACATGGCTAAGCTCAGAGAATAAACCCCAAATAGCCCCTGAGCTTTGCTTTTTGAATTCTGTGTTTCCGATTACTTCAAGCCTGGGCATTGTGATTATTTACCAGTTTCTCTATCACTGTTTCTACCACTGTTTCTGTAACATTTTTTGTTTTTTTATGGGACAGGGTTGTTATTCCTTTGCCTAACCCCAACCTGGAGGGGCAGGGTGTCTGTTTTCTCTGGCCCCTCCCCACAGACAAATCTGACGGGGTTGAACCTGCCAGGAGCAAACAAAATGCCCCACTGGTCACACACACACTCACAGCAGATATACACACACAAGACAGAGAAGAAACTGAATTATTTGAGCTATCAACATTTCCACTTTCCCACAGCATGTTAGTTCTGAAGGTTGTTTTAATTTGTTTATTTTCTTGGAATCAGAACTGGGGAAAGAGACACTGGAGTCAATGGATTTACAGCAGGAAGGGATAAGTCTCATGATTCGTCACTAACCAAAGGCTTTGTGAACAGAGGGATAATGTTACTGAATGGTCTGGCTAACCCTGCAGTTAGAAACAGTCAGCTCTGTGTGTGGTAAATTTACAGAGGCTTTGCTGCTGATCATGAAATCCCAGCTGTTTAAAGGTAATGTGCTTCTATTTCAGTGCCTCTGGAAGTACAGAAAACAATGATCTGTGTTAAAGAAAAGTTGCCGTTTCTCAGAGCCCCAATTTCTATTGTGTGTGTACAGGAAGGTTTGAATGTGTAGCAGGTAGTTTGGTCAAGCTTAGCTATTTTATGTGTGTAACAGGCTCCTGCCCACCTCCAGCAGAGGTTCAATCACATACGATAGCAACTTACCGAATGTCACACACATTAGTCCATCCCTCCCCATATTCAGTCTCTGACCGGAATGTTCGAATGAGGCAGAGAACTGGGAAAATATCAGTAGGAATACATTAAAAGTGGGATTAATCAGAGCTGGGCTGCAGACAGAGCCTGTTCTAGAGCTGGTGCAGTGACAGGGACACACTCCCGCTAGTGCTGGCTCTGAAATAACAGCAGAAGCAGATCGAAGAGAATGAGCTCATGGGTAGCTGCCCTGTCAGTGCATCTCTCACCTGGCAGGTGTTACACGAAACACAGCACTTCCCCCCACTGCCACCACTTCATTATACTGTCCATGGGGCTGTTTGTCCTGCAGGACTTTGATCTCTCCGGGTGGTCCATGGTGATTCATAACAGAGCCATTAGGTGAGCAGGAGTCATCCCAATGGAAATCTCTCCACTTCTTTCTCAGTGTTACCTTCTTAGCCCTGGCTTTGGAGATGACATTAGCCTTATCCTGTCTTGATTTTAGGTAGGATTTTGATCACCTTCTGGGGCTTGGCAGCTTAGAACTTTTGAGGGCTTTTCTCTGCCTTTTTGGTCCCCGCTGCAGTCAGTACATTCTAGACATGGGCATGGTGACCTCCCTGGGGATCTTGACAGCTTTAGCCAGCTTCTTGGTGGCTATTTTCCTGCTCACAGCCACTGTCTTCTTCGCATGCCTTGTCCTGGGGGCCCAGCTGCTGGTTGAATGAGAAGGAGCCAAAGTGCTGGTGACTTTAGCCCGCACCAAGTGGCCTTTGCTCGTCAGACTCCTGAGCCCCAACTGGATGTGGTTCTTGTTCTTCTGCACAGCACAGCCCTGGAGAAGAGGGATCTGCAAATGTACATTCATATGATCCCTTTGTTTAATTGACGAAAACATAAACTAGACACTTAGAGGCTTGGAACTGATTTCAGCTGATGGACAGGTTTGCTAGGTTTTTATGCATTTGGACAGTGAAATGTTGAGTGTTTACATTCATTTCAAGCATCCCCGTATTGTGGAGCTCCTGAACATAATGGAGAATGGAAATGAAAATGTTTTTCCTTTTTTTAAAAATAAAAGAATAAGGAGGCTTATTAGAGAGCACTTGGATTTGAACCAAGGACCACTTGATCTACAGTCAAACACTCTACCACTGAGCTATACCCCCTGAGAGCAGATGCTTTCCCCATTGTAGCTGAAGCACATCAGTGATTCCAATAGCAGGGGCTATTGGAATCTCTGGGGCACAGAGATTTTTCAGGGAGTTGGTGGCTCCTTTCTTTCCTCACCCTGGAGTAAACTCAGCTTCTTATTCCATGGTACATGTTTTATGGAATAACAACAGCAGCTTGAACAAAGAGGAGAGTGAATATCTCACTCTCAGGACTGAAGGTGGCCACGTCCCCTCTGTCTGACCATTGCCATTGCAGGAGAGAAGGTTTCAATGGAGTTGAATGCCCTGACTCAGACTAGAGACACAGAAAGGTTTTGCTGTTCGTTGAACAGCAAAGGAAATTGTGTCTATGTGAAACTGAGGAGGGACATGAAACGCCCACAGGGTGGCGCAATGCCCTAAGCTAAGGCAGGAGGGTGAAGGAATGAGGCTGAGGAATGACTGAAGTGGACTCACCTGGGATTGAAATGACATTTGTTTGTGTCGGGCAGTGAGAAATGTGACATTAACTCAGATGCAGGGTTGAGGCTTCTTTAGCTCCTTGTAGAACGTGAACTTGATTTCCCAGAAGGGAGAAAGGGAAAGTCTGGGGCGGCCTTGAGTCCCTGGCTGGAGCAGTGTGAAAAAGGCTCCAGAGATGCAGCTGGCAATTACAGGCCACTAAGGCTAACGTCAGTACCAGGCACATTGGGTGGAATTGTAGAGCCCAATGATTAGACCCATCAGTGAAGGGAATTTGCTGGGTGTAGCGGGTGGTTCCCTGCTCCTGCCCTGCGGGGCTTGAAGCGCCCAGGAGAGGGCTGGGGCTGGGGCAAGAAGCCTGGGCTGATTGGGGGAAGCAGGCTCAGCTGTGGCCATGCCCCAGTCAGGCCCAGCTGGCCCCTAGAAGAGGCTGTGAGCCAGGAGCCCATTCAGTCTCCCTCTGCTTGTAGTGAGAGAAGGGCCTGGCTGCAGGGACCTAAGCAAGACACCTAGAGTGGGAGCAGGGCTGGGGAAGGGCCAGAGGAGCTGGGAGCTCTGGCCTGGAAAGCCCCAGGCTGCAGGCCTGACTATAGGCTGAATAGGTGCAGCGCTGCAATGGGGCAGCCCAGGGGGAAGCAGAGGCGGCAGGTCCAAACCCCTTTGCCTGTGGTGAGTGGCTCATACTGCAGTCTGCCCCAGTGAATGGGGGCTGGATGGAGACTGGGCAGTAGCCAAGACTGAGGTGAAGTGGGGATAGTGGGTGGGGTTCCCCTGGGAGGAGACTCAGAACTTTGGGGTACTGCCAGGGGTATTACCAGGGTAAAGGGGCACCGGGGTGTCCTGGGAGGACAGAGAGCCAGCTGCAGTAAGGCAGATCACCGGCCTGCAGAGGGTGCTCTGATGGCTGGAGAGCTAATTCCCAAGATGACCAGCAGGAGGCGCTGCCGGGTGAGTCTGCCCCCGCTTACATTGGGGAAGAATGAACATGGTTTTTGTAAAGGAAAATCATGCCTCACGAATCTACTATAATTCTTTGTGGGAGTCAACAAGCATGTGGATGAAGGTGATCCCGTGGATATAGTATACTTAGATTTTCAGAAAACCTTTGACAAGGTCTCTCCCCAAAGGCTCTGAAGCAAAATGGGATAAGATGGAAGGTCCTCTCTGGGTTAGGTAACTGGTTCAAAGGCAAGAAAGAAAGGGTCTGATTTTCAGAATGGAGAGAGGTAAATAGTGGTGTCCCCCTGGGGTCTGTACTGGGACCAGCACTGCTCAACATACTCCTGAGTCATCTGGAAAAAGGGGTAAACAGTGAGGTGGAAACATTTGCAGATGATACAAACCAACTCAAGTTAGTTACGTCCAAAAGAGAATGCAGAATGTGACAAAGGGATCTCACCGAATGGAGTGACTGGGCAGCGAAAAGGCAGATTAAATTCAATGTGGATCAATGCAAAGTAATGCACATGGGAAAACATGATCCCAATTCTACATCTAAACTGATGGGGTCTAAATTAGCTCTTACAACTTAATAAAGAGATCTTGGTGTCACTGTGGATACTTCTCTGAAAACATCTACTCAATGTGCAAAAATGTGCAGTCAAAAAAGCCAACAAAATGTTGGGAAGTCCTTAGGAAAGGGATGGCTAGCGAGACAGAAATATCATATTGCCTGTGTATAAATCTGTGGTATGCCCACATCTTGAATACTGGAGCTGGTCCCCATCTCAAAAGATATATCGGTATTGGGAAAGGTACGGAAAAGGGCAACCAAAATGATTAGGGTATGGAACAGCTTCCATGTGAGGTGAGATTAATAAGACTGAGGGGAGTTTTCAGCTTGGAAAAAAGATAACTAAGTGGGGGCTAGGATAGAGGTCTATAAAATGATGACGGGTTTGGAGAAAGTAAATAAGGACGTATGAGAGGGGTAGCCGTGTTAGTCTGGATCTGTAAGGAAGTGCTATTTACTCCTCATAACACAAGAACTGGGGTCACCCGATGAAAGGAATAGACAGCAGGTTTAAAACAAACCAAAGGAAGTATTTCTTCACCCAACACCCAGTCAACCTGGGGAAACTTTGCCAGAGGATGCTGTGAGGGCCAAGACTATAACAGGGTCCATCAAAGAACTAGATAAGTTGATGGCAGACGGGTCCATCATTGGCTATTAGCCAGGATGGGCAGGGATACAAAACCATTCTCTTGAAGTGTCCCCAGCCTCTGTTTGCTGGAAGCTGGGAATGAGCGACAGGGGTGGATCGCTTGATGATTCCCTGTTCTGTCGGTTCCCTCGTTGGCACCTTGCATTGGCCACTGTGGGAGGATAGGATTCTGGGCTGGCTGGACCATTGGTCTGATCCAGTATGGCTGTTCTTATGACCAATAGAGGGCAGTCCCCACCAGCAATATTTATATTTGGTGCACTGAAATGGCCAACTTTCCAAAGCTGACCCAAAGGTTTAGTAAAAGTGTTTTGGAGAAAAACACTAAACAGAACAATGCGAATGAAAACTGGGAGCTATTGTTTGAGGAGCTTGTTAGATGGGGCATAAGCCACGTTGCCTAATTAGCTGAGCTTGCAATGGCCTTCCACTCAACTCCCTGACATTTCTCCGTCTGCAAATGTGGTACCCATTTTAAAACCTAGATCCAATCAATTACAACATATCCGGAAGATTCTAGGCATCAATGATCTGATCATTGGGTTGATGGCGGTAAACAAGAGCTTCCCAGAGCCACCCTCATCCTCTCTCCCCTTTCTGCTCCTGCATCCTCTGCAAACTTTCGAAGACAGATGCCTTGTGATGGCCTTTGCTCGTGGGGATGTTGCCTCTTGGTCAGGGCTTCAGCCCTTTTAGGGGGAAGGATGCAGCAGATGGCGTGTGGGATGGGGGGGGAGCCCAGGGCCTCCCATGGGCTCTGACCCAGGCCACTCTGAGGGCAACACTTCTTACCACCCCACTATTGTCCTAAGTTCACAGTTTATCACAGGAAGCTCTGAAGGGTGTCAGCTCACTGGTACCTCTTCTCAGCCGGGTGTGGCATGGCAGCTCTCTCCTTGGGGTGGCAGCTGCCTCTGTTATTCTGACAGATCCAGGTTGGTAACGCAGTGGTGGGCGGGATTGAACCGGGGACCTCTGGAGCTTAGTGTGTGGGCCTCTACAGCATGAACTAAAAGCCACCCGGCTGTTAGCGAGGGCTGTATAGAAGACATGTTTTATTGCTCCCTCTAAGTGATCTTGGTGCCACTAACTGGGACACCCCCTGGAGGTGTATGGGTTACGTACTTCCCTAGCTGAGGAAGCGCATCCTGAGCTTCGGAGAGTTCCCAGCTGTAACCCCGGACGACCTCTGTAACATTGCGACCACTGGCAGGACACTATTGAGAGTATCAATTCAGGACAAATTGCTTGGAGCAGGGCAGTCAGAGCCTGAGGCTGGGTGTCCTTTACTATTAAAGCACGTCACAGCAGCCATTCAGAGAGGACTTTGGTTTCACCCCACTGGCCAATCAGACGTCATACAAGCAATTCCCTCAGCTATTCCAGTTCCCTTCTATCACCACCAGCCCCGCTCCTTATGGGGATGAATGGTTATGAAAACCAATACCCCAGTAAAAGAAAAAATATTCTCAAAGGACTCCAAAGGACCAAGCCCCAGATGCAGGTCAATAGACGAGTCAGATCTTACCCACAAATCACGCTCTTGCAAATCCTTTAGCGTTGTTATGGAAAAATTGATCCATGTGTTGTGTTTTCAGTCAGATCAGCCTGAGGCCTTTTATTGATTAGAAGCACGCAGGGGAGAACCGTTATGGAAATGGCCTCCCGAAGCTGGTTACAGACAGCCTTATAAAGCTTAAAACAACAATCGTAATATGCAAGTTACATACATCATTTCCTTATTATTTTGCAAAAAAAATTGCAAAGTTAATGCTGATTGGAGCAGGAGTAAATTTCTTCCATATTAGGCTTTTCCTGTTCTTACTTATCTGTTCTGTGCGGTTACGTGCTTACAGTAGGGGATATTACAAAATTGTTTTTCAGTCGGGGACTGTTAGGACTTACCACTGTCTCCTCCGTGCCCCTGCTTGACTTGTCTGGCTGGCCTGGCAGCTTGACATGAGGCCTGGGCCTACAAGGCCTTGGATAACACTGAATTGTTCCCTTACAACATCTAAAATATAAAGGTTTATTCATAAAAAGAAAGAAATAGAGATGTGAGTTAAAATTTTTAAAGGTATCAATTACACACAGTGATGGCAAAGTTCTTGGTTCTGGCTTGTAGCAGTGATAGAATAAACTGCAGGTTCAAATCAAGTCTCGGAACATCCCCAGCTGGGATGGGTCATTCAGTCCTTTGTAGAGCTTCAGTTTGTAGCAAAGTCCCTCCCGAGGTATGAAGCAGGATTGAAAACAAGATGGAGACGAGGCATCAGCCTTTTCTAGCCTCTTCCCATGTTGTCTTTACTTTCTTTGTCCCAAGGACACTCTATCCAGCACGTGGCACAGAAAAACCTTCGAGTTCTGTCCATAGGCAGGTCCCTGCACACATTGCTGAGTCACAAGGCGTATCTGCCTTCTCTCAATGGGGCGATTGTGTAGTTGATGGTCCTTAATGGGCCATCAAGCAGGCTAGGCAGAACTGACACCAACTTGTCTGGGGTGTTCCCCGGAAGCAGAGCACAAGTTTGAAATACAGGCAGCATAGAGCCAATATTCATAACGTCAACTACAAAATGATACACATCTAGAGATATCATCATTATAATCAGCCAATCAGAACCTCTCCATAGACCCCTTACACGACAACCTTTCTACAATATTGGCTGCAATTATAGAACAGCGGTCGCAAGGGTGATCTATACAGTTACAGATTATGTCAATAACATCACAGGAGGTGACACGGCATCAGTGAGACTGATAGTGGAATACTGCCTCCAATTTTGGTGTCTTCATTTGAAAAAGATGTTGTGAAATTGGAGCTGGGGCAGCAAAGAGACACCAAATGTTCTGAAGGCTGGAGAAAAATGCCTTCTACTGAGCTGTTGAAAGAGCTCAACCTGTTTAGCTTATCAAAAGAAGATTGAAAGGTGACTTCATTGAAGTGTTGAAGTGCCTTAATGGACAGAAAAGATTGGGTATTAAAGGGCTCTTGAATCAAGCCGAGAAAGGCATAACAAGACCCACTGGCTGGAAGATGAAAAGAGACAAATTCATATTACAACTAAGGCACAAATATTCAACAGCGAGGATGATTCATCACAGGAACAAGCTACCAAGGAAAGTGGTGGATTCTCCATCTCTTGATGTCATTTCATGAAGACTAGATGCCTTTCTGGAATGTGTTTGCCCCAAAAGTAGCTCTTGTGTCCTACAGGAGACCTGTGATAAGCAGGGGATCAGATTAGATGCTCTAATGGTATCTTCTGGCCATAAAGTTGACCAATTTCTGACAAACTGAGTGTAGCATTAGGAGCAGCGTCTGATGTTTCCCTGTCTAGCCGGCTTGCTGCCTAGAACGAACGCTCCTTGAGTGGGGTGACCACAGGGAGTAGCTCAAACCTGCAAAGTGCCTGGCCAGGGGCAGGACATTGGCACAGCAAGGGAGGGGTGTGGCAGTGACATCACAAAGGCCTTTTGCAGGACCTCAGACTATTGGTCCAAGGTGGTGGGGAGGTGGTGACCTCACAGAGAGATGCTGACATCAGCCAGGCAGGACAGGGGCCAGGGGCCCGGGAAACCTCAGAGACCCCTGTGGCTTTGCTTCAGCAAGTCTCCTTCTCCAGGTCTCTCTCTGAGGACTGAGAGAGTATTCGGGTTCACGGCCGTGAGCGCCAGGAGGAACCTCTTTCGAGTTTTCTCCTTCCCTTTTCGTGATTTTACTAGAAAACAGCGAGAACCCTCAGCCTCAGTCTCTACCCTGATTGGCTGAGCAGGGGGTTATTGACAGGGAGGAGACTCAGGTCCTTGTTGTTCTCTTTTAAGACCAAGGAAATAAGTCAGAACCAGTTCTGTGTTTGACTAATTTTGCTGCTTCTCTGCATTAATGGTCTCTGAGCAGTTCACGATTCTCTCTATTATTGCAGTTCTCTTCAAATACTTGCTGAATAATTCCTGTGCACTGTTGTGGTCTGGAGCTCATCTGAGAGCACTTTATTCAGGTCATTCAATGTATGAAATTCAAGATCCGAGGCTTAGTTTGAAAATCAGGGCTCTTGGGTTCTATTCCCCACTCTGCCACTGACTGGGTGTGTGACCTAAAACAAGTCAATTCTCCTTTCTCAGCCTTAGCTTCTCCCTCTTTCAAGTATGGATAATAATGATCCGCTCCTACCTACCTCACGGTGCATGGAGGCAGGGCCGGCTCTAGGTTTTTTGCCGTCCCAAGCAAAAAAAAAATGTGGCTGCCTCCACCCCAGCCCTGGGCTCCCCCCTGCACCTCCCTGCCACCCCAGACCTGGGCTCTGCCCCCTCCACCCACACACCCCTGCCACCCCAGCCTCGGGCTTTCCACTCCGAACCCACACCCCCCTGCCATCCCAGCCCTGGGCTCTCCCCCCCTACATACCCCATGCTGCCCCAGCTCTTAGCTCCACCCTTTCCCCACTGCTCTCCCACCGACACACCCCTGCCACCCCAGCCCTGGGCTCCCCCACCCCTGCACTCTCCTTCCACCCCAGCCCTGGGTCACTGGTAACTTGCTCCCAGGGTGGGTCATTCAGCAGGGATTTTGGATGTGCACAGAACACAGACAGGACTGGTTACCATATGGTTACAGAACTGCAGTAAAGTGGAACAATTTTCAGCGTGTGTGATTGGAGAATACCTGGATGCATATTATAAGACTGTCCTCCATAAATGAGGAAAAGTTGAGGTGCCTTTATTATTCTTTTGTTCCACTCTTTCTTTCTCTGGGGAATTTGCCAATGCAATATCACTGTCTTCCTTTTAAACAAATAAAACAAAAACAAGCAAAAAGGCAATGGCTGTTGAAAATTGCAATTCCAGTCCTAATAACCCCTGGGCAGCATTTCTTGCTCAATTTTATCCTACTTTTTCTACAGCAAATGACAGTGGATCAGTATATTTGATTTGGAAGAAAACAGCTGCCCAAACTGAGCTGGAGCACTCCTGAATGTTGAGGTATTCAAATCTTGAAGGCAGGTGCTAGATTCCCTTTCTGAACATTAGCTAAACCTGGAAAGGAAAAGTCAATTCCTGCTTCCATGGTTCAGGGTGAAATCCTCCTACGTGCCTGGTGCTGTATCTAGAGCTGCCCAGGTCAGCAGAGCCTCCCCTCCCTCACTATTCATTTTAACTTCTGGTGGGATCCACGTACCTACCTTGCCAGGCTTCAGCTAGAGAGGGGCCCTGTCCATTTAGTCCCCCCATTTCCTTCTTTGGGGGCTGCCAGGTGAGGTCACACCAGTATCCCTCAGCCGGTCTGGGGATGTCTTCTGAAGGGGATGTCTGGGGCAAAGCTTTCTAGTCCAAAACGTCAGTGGCTGGAGGGCACCATTTTCAGTAGTTTAATTTTTGGTATTGCACTGATTGACTGCTGGGTCTTTGAATGAGGCTTTATACTTGGGGTTGAGGGGCAAGTGGGGAGCGGGTGGTGGGCGACGGGTGGGCAAATGGCAGGTGGGCACAGAGGTGAGCAGTGAGCCAGCAGGGGCTCTAGGGGCGGGCATGGGGTTTCTGGCAGGGGAGGAGGAGGTGAAAGGAGGGAGTGGTGGGTGGGGACTGACTAGCAGGAGAGGCAGCAGGCCAGCAGGGGCTAGGGGTGAAGAGGGTGTGACAGTGAGATCTGGTCACCCTATGGGGGCCGTTTCTTCTCCCTCCCCCAAACCTTCCTTTTGGCCCACAGCTGTTTCGGGCAGTGCTGGGGAAGGAGGCCCTGAGCCTCTGCTGCCCAACTTCTTCTGACTCCATTTGGATCACACCTGCCCCATAAAAAACCCACCTTTCCAAAGAGTCCTTCTTTCCCTGCCCCTGATTCTGCGTTCACACCTGGGCCCATCTCCTCTCTTCATCCCTCCCGCCCCAGGTGAGCAAAGATGGAGGCAACTTCAGCCACTGGAGCCAGCCCCAGCAAGCGCTGCAGCCCGCCGGGGTGTTTGCAGACACAGGAAGGAGCAGCTGGGAGCAGTGGGTGCTGGGAAGTAGGAGGCAGGAGAACAAATCCTGGGGGCAGCTCCTGGGGCGGGGCTCTGGCACAGCCCGGGGCAGGGCAGCTCCTGGGGCGGGGCTCTGGCACAGCCCGGGGCAGGGCAGCTCCTGGGGGCGGGGCTCTGGCACAGCCGGGGGCGGGGCAGCTCCTGGGGGCGGGGCTCTGGCACAGCCTGGGGGCAGGGCAGCTCCTGGGGGCGGGGCTCTGGCACATTGTGACGCAGGAGCCCGGGCCCAGCAGCTGCTCCCTGGTGGCCACGTGCTGCCAGCAGTGCTGGAGCCGCCCGGGCCGGGAGCCGCTGTTCTCAGCTGCAGCAGGAGCTGCCCCCGGCCCGCTGGGCTCCAGGTGGGGACAGAGCCTGGGGCCCGGGGCTCCCTGGAGTGCGGCTGGCGGGGCGGGAGGAGAGGCCGGGCTGCAGGCGGGGAAGGGCAGGGGGCAGGCGGGGGGTTGATCGGTCTCTGGGCACCAGGGGAGCCCCGGGGCAGAGTGTGTGTGAGTGTCCCGGGCCCAGGCGTGCGCAGGGGGGGAGCCCCGGCACCCCAATGCCCTGAGCCCGGCTGGGGAGGCTGCTCCCCCCCCTCCCGTGGGGGCTCTGGGGGGGGGGAGGCTGCGGCGGCTGCAGGCGGGTGCTCGGGCCCCCCCCCCCAATGACCCGCTGCCGGCAGCTTGTGGCGCCTCCGCCGCGGAGCTTTTCCCCGGGGGCGGCCTGGGCGCAGCTGCGATCAGCTGTTTGCGGGGCAGGCTCCGCTACGCTGCTCCCCCGGGGTCATTGGGGGGGCGGGGCCAGCAGCTCCAGCCCGAGGAAGCTGGAGCACTTGGGAGCGGGGGGGGTTGCGGGGCACGGGAAGGGGCTGGGGCAGCTGGGAGCAGGGCAGCCGCGGGAGAGCCCCGGGAACAGGGCGGTGACCCCGCCCCCCTGCCCGGGGCGGGGAGGGGGAGACGGGAGAGGGTGTGAGGAGAAATTAGAGGGGGGGGCAGGTTCCCAGATCTCTGACCCCCCAGGCACACTCGCTGCAGCGTCCCTGCCCAGGGTCACTTCCCTGTGACCGAGGTGAGGAGCAGAGAGAGGAAGAACCAGCCCCGGACTCTCCCTGTTCCCCCTGCGGCAGGAGTGCGCTGCCCTGGGGGCAGGGTCAGGGGACCCCCCCCCCCCAAGGGGGCTCCTTTGGGTCTGGTCTGGTCCAGGGTTTGGTTCACACCCTGTTGCTGGGAGGGCTTCAAAAAGTCTTGGTTTGTTACTGCTGCTGGGGGAGCACAAGGGGGAAAGGAGGGGCCAGGGGCCAGGTCTGTGCTGCACTGTGGGGACTGAGCATGTTCCCAGCCTGGCAGAATCTACAATCTCTGTCCCCAGGGAAAGGGCCTGGGGGAATCGTGATGTGAAATGAACTGAAGCCTGTTCTGAAACCTCCACAACTGCTCTTCTCGCCCTGCCAGGCTGCAGAACGACGCCCACCTCTCGCTCCAGCTCGTCCCAGCCTCCCATGGGACAGGGACGAGAAATGGCTGCAGTGGAGCCAGCTCAGGTAGGGGTTATTGGGGGGTTGCTGGTGGGTTCCTGCTGGAGGTGGAGGGGCAGGAAATACTGAAGAGGTGGCAACTTCTGGGGAGTTAGGTCTGGAGGGGGACAGGGAATACCCTGGGTGAGGATAGGGAGTGGGGACACGGTGTGACAAACCTGCTGGGACTTGTTAACATGGGCCTAGATCCTTGGAACAAACACTTGGGTGTTGGGGGAGAAAATTCCCTAATTTGTGAAACAGGAAACAGACCAAGCAACTCCCTGGGCAGGGCTGGGAAAACTGACCAGATTTCCAGTGCTGACCCCTCAGCCTGCTAGCCAGGGGCTGATGTGACATGGAAAGGGGGCACCCAGCAGGGAGCTGTAGGGAAGATGTCCCGGCCCCTCACATCCAGCTGCTGGCAGTGGGGAGGGTGTTGGGTTCTCTACCATGGGGCTGTGCCTGGACCCTACTGGGGGCTCCATCTCCTGTATCAGCCTCTGGCTAGTAGGTCTGTGGTGGATCTGCTGGGAGAGACAAGGGGCTCTCACTTCGTCCTCTCACCCAGATGTCTCCTGGCTGCTCTCAGCAGTATGGGGATAGGACTCTGCTGACTCTTTCAGAGCTTCCATTTGATTGGCTCCTTTCCTCCATGAATAGTGGGGCTGTGAGTGGGGCAGCAGGTACTGAGTGTTGGGCTCTTGCTCTTTCAGGGGCCAGTGACCTTCGAGGAGGTGGCTGTGTATTTCACCAGGGTAGAGGGAGCTCTGCTGGTCCCCGCTCAGAGAGCCCTCTACAGGAGGTCATGCAGGAGAACTGTGAGAATGTGACCTCGCTGGGTAAGGGTTCCTGTTCCTTCAGTTTTAGAAGGAGAAATGCAGAGTTAAGGTTCATGCCACTCCCCCAATGCACCTCTGCTCTGCCCTGTTTCAGCATCACCCCGACATGCCAGAGACACCCACACTAGCCCTCTCCCCTCCCCTGTTACAGAGTGCTCTGGGAACAGAGCAGTACAGCAGAATGTCTAACATGTTCTTCTCTTTGCTAAGATAATATTCGGGTTTAACTCCATCATAGCAAACAGAAGCTTCCTCCCCCTGGCCTGCTCTCCAGTACTGAACCTCCTGCACACAGGCCAGCTGAGACTTGCACAGTGTTACTACCCCCTTGCCCTCAACCTGAGTTTTCCTTGTGAGTTGCTGCCTTCACTTACCCCTCACTAAGCCCCACAGATCACTCGAACATACGCCACCAGGGTACTGACAACCCCCATGGCAAGAACATACCCTTGGGCACCTTTGCTGACAAAGCCTACAACACTCAGCACGGATATGAGGCAGAATGGCCCCCCAAGTTTCACATGCACCTCTCTGCATAGCACAGGCACAGCTCTGCCCAGCTGCTGCAACCCATCCCTCCATCAGCCAGTCACAGCTACAGCTGGCCCAGTGCACACAGCTGGCGGCATGCGGATAAATGCTGCGATTCCCACCTGTGAGCACAGCACAGAAAATGTCTTTGTCTTAGTCTTTCCTCGAGTCGATTATATGTTCATAGATTTTAAGGCCGGATGTGACTATTGGGTTGTCTACTCTGACGTCCTTTATACCACAGACCATAGAATTCATCCCGTTACTGCTACATTGAGCTGAATACCTGAGTCCCTGTGGCAGTTGGTTAACCTTTGCACGGCCCACAGAGAACCTTCTCTCTGGTTCTGGCCAGCTACAGGGTTAAGGGTTGGGGGAAAGTTTACATTAACTTTTCACTTCCTGGTCTGCAGAGGTTTAAGTTTACTCACCGTCCATATGGTGCAAGGCAGGAGACAGCACTGGGCAACTTTAACTCTGCATTAATGTAGCTTATGAGCATTTAGTTTCCTGTTTTAAAAAATGGATGCTTTTGCCGCTATAGCTGTGTCTGTAATTGAGCTTTGGCCAGCAGAGCCATGTTGGATGGTGTGTGTGTGTGCTCATGCGTGTGGGCACTTTTTCACAGCCTTAAACAATAGAGCTGGACTGGCAAAGCTTTTAAGAGCTACCTAAGAGCTACCTAACTAGTTCCTCGACAGACACCTGACACGCCACCTTTGGGTGAACTAATATGCGTGTACCTGGTCTGTGGGATCCCAGTAAAACATTAGGCACCCTGTGCCCTCTGCCAGAGTGGCATCAAGAGGTCCATGAAGAGTCACATCCTTCTCCTCCTCCAGTCGCTGCATTAGAGTGTCTTTAGAATGAGCGGCTGACCCCGTTCCAGCCTTCTGTTTGGGTTCCACGGGGCTCTGTCCTTGGGCCTCTTCTTTTCTTCCTCTGCACCTTATTTCTGGGAATCTCATCCGCACACACACATTCAGCTACCATCTCTGTGCTTCTAACTCCCAGTTCTGCCTCTCTGCTCCTGGCCTGTCTCCTTCTGTCGCAACTGAAATCTCAGCCCCTCTCTCTCATCTCCTCACTGATGTCCAGCCATCAGCTAAAGATCAACAGCTGAAGCAAAGCTCTTAATATTTCCCCCAAGCCCTCCCCCCACCTTCTTTCTCTACCGCCGCAGACAGCACCAATGTGCTGCCTGTCCTCAGGCCCCTAACTGTGCAATACCTTTGTCACGGAGCTCCCTCTGGGCCTCCTATCCAGGCTGTGCCTACACCTGGCATTTTCTTTTTGCGTAATATCCTTAACAATTGGCCTTTCCTATCCATCCGTGCAGCGAGAGCTCTTAGTCATCCTCTCCTGTCTCAGTTACTCCAACATCCTTTTCTCTGACCTCACCTTGCGCGTCTCCATTCAGAAGGAAAAAGCGCCCTCCTGGTCCTCGAACATGACTTATGAGGGAAGGTTGAAAGAACTGGGCATGTTTAGTTTTGAAAAAAGAGTGAGTGGGGAACTGAGAACAGTCTTCAAATATGTCAAGGGTTGTTATAAGGAGCAGTGATTAATTGTTAAATCACGTCCACTGAAGGTAGGAGGAGAAGTAATTGGCTTGATCTGCTGCAAGGGAGGTTGAGGGTGGGTAATACAAAAACCTTTCCAGCGATAAGGATAGGGGAGTGCTGGAATGGATTACAAAGAGAGGTTGTGGAATTATTGTCCCAGGAGGGTTTTAAGAACAGGTCAGACAAACTTCTGGCATATTTACACCTGATCCTGCCACAGGGCGATGGGAATGGAGTAGATGACTTCTTGAGGTCCCTTCCAGCCTATATTAGAAGATTTTAGGATTCATTGCCTTAGCCCTTCGCTTTGATCACGTCTCCAGGTGGAGAATTTGGACCATTTTTGTGGATCGGCTGTGGGTACAAATTTTGTTCCTAGAGCCCTAAAAATCTGCAGATATCCATGGACCATTTTTGCGGATCACAGATCGGATGCAGATATAAATTTTGTATCCGTGCAGGGCTCTACCTGTCTTACTTCTGTCTATTCCTACAACTTAAATCTATTTAGTACACAATGATTATATTTGAAATAACATATGAGATGACCATAACAATGATAAATGAATGATAAAATGAACTAATTGGCTTCATGAACCATGGACACTCTTCCTTTTCCATCCCTTCCTCCAAGAGCCACAGTCTCTCTTCCCTGCATGCTCTTTGGGTCTTTGAATCTGTCCCTTCTGAAGTCACATGGCCTGATTGTTATTTTTCACATTCTCCTTTCGCAGAAGAATTAATCTGTGGCTCTTGAACTACACCATCTAATTTGCCAGCTTTCTCCACACACAGTGTTTTTTATACTCCCTCCCTTTACACCTGATGCACTAGGTTCCCTAAAGCCGCAGTATGTGCTTTCCTGACATCTAATGCTGCTGAGATCCTGCATTCAGTGATATCCCTGCCCTTCCTGTTCCTTATTCCACTGAACCCCCCCATGCTTACTGTTCCCAGCTTCCCCAGGACTCTCCCTGGACCTCTCTGTCAGTTAGAAGCAGTGCCAGGGAGACTTTCCCTCTGTCGGGAGTCTTCACTTTCTGGGACATGCAGTTCCAGTCTCCGTGTTTTAGGAGCCTCTTTGATAATGAGTGTCTGGCTGTGTGTGTTCCCAGCAAAGATGGGGATAGTTAAATCCCTCATAAGCAGAGTGTTCTGCACCTCTGAGCACCTGGGGAGCTGGCCCTGCGATTTTGTTGGTTTAAAATAGACTGGGCTTAAACTAATAGAATGTTTTATTTTATGACAAATGGCCTATGAATTCCCCTGATCTCCCTTGTTTTCTTTCCCTTGAGCATGGTTTCCAGTTTCCAAACTCTATGTGATCTCCCAGCTGGAAGGAGGGGAAGAGCCACGGGTCCTGGATCTCCCTGGTTCAGAGGAAAGTGAGATCTTGAGAAGTCCCTGCACAGGTGAGGAAACATTAAACCAACCCAGAAACTGTACGTGCCTGAGAGAACCCGCTGGGAGTCCCCACCCAGACTCTGTGAGCTCAGGACAGTCCCCAGCAGATCTCACTCCTGGCTTCCTACAGATGATGATTGACACCTTGGCTGGAGCTCCCTCCCTTCCTACTGAGGGTTTGGATGGGATGTGGACAGGGCCAGCCTTGGGAAAATGGCACTTTGGGCAAACTTTTGGTGCCCCTGGCTCCCATGGGCTCCTAGGCAACCCACGTTCCCCTCCCCCCAACCTCTGCACTGTGTCCCTTTGCCCCAAATGCCTGCTCCCCCTCCTGGACCCCTAATCCCTACACCCCTTCATTCCTAACCTCTGCCCCCCTCGTACACCCCAACCCCTGCCCCTCCTGGGCCCCAAACCCCTGCACTGTGCCCTTCACCCCAGCCCTTGCACTCCACTCCTGTGCCGCAATCATTAATGGTCTGGAGGATGGCGTGGACTGCACTGTCAGCAAGTTTGCAGATGGCGCTAAACTGGGAGGAGTGGTTGATGCACTGGAGGTAGGGATAGGATACAGAGGACCTAGACAAATTAGAGGATTGGGCCAAAAGAAACCTGATGAGGTTCAACAAGGACAAGTGCAGAGTTCAGCACTTAGGACAGAAGAATCCCATTCACTGTTACAGACTAGGGACCGAATGGCTAGGAAGCAGTTCTGCAGGAAAGGACCTGGGGTTACAGTGGATGAGAAGCTAGCTATGGGTTAACAGTGTGCCCTTGTTGCCAAGAAGGCTAACGGCATTTTGGGCTGTATAAATAGGGGCATAGCCAGCGGAACGAGAGGCGTGATCGTTCCCCTCTATTCAACATTGGTGAGGCCTCATTTGGAGTACTGTGTCCAGTTTTGGGCCCCACGCTACAAGAAGGATGTGGAAAAATTGGAAAGAGTCCAGCAGAGGGCAACAAAAATGATTAGGGGGCTGGAGCACATGACTTATGAGGAGAGGCTGAGGGAACTGGGATTGTTTAGTCTGCAGAAGAGAAGACTGAGGGGGGATTTGATCGCTGCTTTCAACTGCCTAAAGGAGGGTTCCAAAGAGGATGGATCTAGACTGTTCTCAGTGGTAGCAGATGACAGAACAAGGAGTAATGACCTCAAGTTGCCATGGGGAGGACTAGGTTGGATACTAGTAAAAACTGTTTCACTAGGAGGGTGGTGAAGCACTGGAATGGAGTTCCCTAGGAGGTGGAGTCTCCTTCCTTAGAGGTTTTTAAGGTCAGGCTTGACAAAGCCCTGGCTGGGATGATTTAGTTGGGAATTGGTCCTACTTTGAGCAGGAGGGTGGACTAGATACATCCTGAGGTCCCTTCCAACCCTGATATTTTATGGTTCTATGCAGCCCTTCACTGCTACCCCCTGCACCACTCTCTTGTGCCCTCAACCCCTGCACTCTGCCCCCTTTGCCTCTAACCCGGCATCCCCTTCTGCACCCAAGTGGGAACCTGACCTGGATGCACAAAGCAGCTGGCATTGCTGCTCGCTCCCCACTGGACTGCTGCTCCCCGCCCACACAGCCCTGGGGCTGGGAGAGAACAGGAGCGGCGATCAGGGCTTCCTGCACCCAGGTCACTTTCCTGCAGGCTGCGTAAGGAGGGCAGGAGAGCAGCTGCTCCTGATGTCTCAGCACAGCCCAGGTGGGAAGTGACCTGGATGCAGGAGCCCTGTGTGTGTGTGTGAAGGTAGTATGTGCCTGAGTGAGTGGCGCTGTCTCTTTAAGAAAGTTCTCAGGGTCAGGGCCTGAACTGGGCTGTTCAGACACAAGCAGCTGCCGGCAGCTCCAGCCCCAGAGAGGCAGCAGCACACGCCCATTCCCCTGTCCCGTCACCCCAGCTCAGTGGAAGCCAGGTACCCGGGTGGGGAGGATCACCCCCATCAATCAGCACCTCCCCTGCAGAGCAGTCAGGAGGATGCTCCCAGTCGAGGGGTGGGCAGGCGACTCCGGGGGTGAGCGGGGTTGGGGACAGGAACAGCAGCAGCTGCACACGTGGAACAGGGCGGAGGGGCCCTCTGCTCGGAGCAGTCACCTGACTCTGACGGCTGGTCGTCCAATTTCCCCCTGCAGCTCAGGTCTATCCCACTCCCCCACGCAGCTGCTTATCTGCCTCCCTGTGCCGCTTTCATCAGCCCAGCGAGCCTCTCGGCAGCAGGTCAGGTGGGAATCCAAACCCTGCACCCGGCACCCCCTTGGGTGGGGCACCCGTCTGCCCCCCTAAAGGCTGGTCCTGGGTGGGGGCAGAATTGATCCCCTCCACTGTCCCCTGTAGGGAAGAGTTAGGGGGAGTTGAGTCCCTGATTTTTATTTTCTGTCTCTCCAGCACTTACTTGGGTTTGCTCTCTGCCTTTCCATCCCCAATTCTGAGATTTCTCCTCTCTTCTAGCAGGTGATGGAGTGGTGAGGAGAGCGAGGAGCAGAATCCTCCTGGGAAGATGCTGAGCTCGCCGAGCGCATGGGGAATTACTGCGAAGAGCCAAAGGGAGTGTGTCCAGCTCCGTGAGCAGGGAAAAGCTGGTGAAAGTTACCCCAGACCAGAGAGAGAGAGCAGGAAACCACTCAGAGGAGAGAGTGGATGAACCCATTGATTGTCAGGGGAACTCACAGGGACCTCAAGGAAACTACATCCCAGCAGAAAATCCTCACAGAAAAGCGAGAGAATACATGTAGTGAGTGTGGGAAAAACTTCCATTACCGCTCAGCCCTTATTCGACATGAGATAATCCACACGAAGAGAGACCCTACGAATGCTGTGAGTGTGGGAAAAGCTTCAATCATACCTCAGCCCTTAGTAGGCATCAGCGAATACACAGAGGAGAAAGACCCTATGAATGCTGTGAGTGCGGGAAAAGCTTCACTCAGAGATATACCCTTAACTCTCATCAGAGAATCCACACAGAAGAGCGACCCTACGAATGCTGCAAGTGCAGGAAAAGCTTCACTCAGAGATCAGCCCTTATCTCTCATCAGACAACTCACACGGGAGAGAAACCCTACGAATGTTGCGAGAGTGTGGAAAAAGCTTCTCTCGGGCTCAAACCTTACTGTGCATCAGAGGATCCACACAGGAGAGAGACCTTATGCATGCCGTGAGTGCGGGAAAAGTTTCACTCACCTCTTCTCTCTTATCTCTCACCAGAGAGTCCACACTGAGAGAGACCATATGAATGCTGCGAGTGTGGGAAAAGCTTTTCCCATAGTTCAGGCCTTTCTAAACATCAGAGAATCCGTAAAGGAGATAAACTTCATAAAAACCTTCTCTAGAGCTGTCAGGAGATTTTTTCTTTAATTCTATTGACAGTAGTGAGTGTTAAGGCTGTTTGCATCTTTTGCACACTGTAGTTCCTCAGCTCCCATACATGAGTTGCCCACTTTTGAAGCTCGCCCGTCTTTGGGGTGGATCCTGTGGTCCTTTGTATCAACTCCATTGTCCTGTGAGTCATTGGAGCGTGTGTCCTTTCTACCAGGAATGTCATCACCCCAGGTGGGGGAGATGGGGGGTGTCTTCAACCAGCTACGTTGAGATAAAATCTACCTGGGTCTCATCACTGTGGTTGTCATGGAGTTAGCTAGCTTGAAGTTCCACTTTCCTGATGTAA